>NW_019416651.1:303127-333219 GCF_000390285.2 Anoplophora glabripennis
ATTGTCCTTTGGAAAACTGTAGTTCAGTAAAGAATCTGGGTCTTGTATTTGATAATGACCTGAAATTCTCACAACATGTTAGTGAATTATGTAAGAAGGCGTTCATCTCCTTTAAGCAAATAGCGCCTTTAAAACGTTATTTGAGCTCTGACATTAAATTAGTATTGGTCGAATCCTTAGTTCTGTCTCATCTAAATTACTGTGATTATGTTTATGGTCCTTTACTTACAAATGCTGATAAATTTAAACTGCAAAAAATTCAAAATTGGTGCATGCGTTTTGTCACATATATACCCTTTCTTCACCATGTTACTCCCTTTATTAGACAGTTCGGTAAATTAAGACTCAGTGAAAGACGTTATGTTCATTTTTGTGTTTTTGTAAATAAGATACTGTGTAATACAACTCCTGACTATCTTTATGAGAAGTTGGTTTGGCGACATGATGTACATGATCGTCAGCTTCGTAATTTACACGATTTGCAAATAATGCGTCATCGAACTGAATATTTTAGATGTTCATTTACCTATTTAGCAGGTATGATATTAAATAATGTACTGGTGCCTCAAGACTTAACACTCCGTAATGCAGCTCTGATTAAGAAACGCATTCGTGAGTTGGTCATGGAAAACGATAACTCCACGAATGCTGCTGTTTTTTAGTTTTAGCTTTTTAATTTTTGACTTAATATTAGTATTAATATAATATGCGTGTGTGTGCGAGTGTGAGTCTGACTATACTACGTATTTGTATGTGTATTGCACAAGCATGTATGAGTGTTGTGTATGTATATGTAAGTTATACTGTTTTTTAGATTGTTTTAATAACACTTTATAATTTATTTATATTATTGTTTTTAATATGTGTAAGTTACTTAACTTTCTGAGGGGTAGGCTAATTATCAGTTATCTGTGTCTAGTCCTTTTGTGTATAGGTTGTATATTGTCTTATAACTATGCACAATAAATATTTTTTACCTTTACCTTACCTTTACCTGTTTATTACTTTAGCCTGGAAACTATTTCTAAATTATTATCTAATGAACAAATATTTAACATATATTGGCACTTCCCGTAAATTTTTCATGTATTTCTTATTTTAATTGATAATCATGGTTGTTAACCTTACTATCCGGCCTGAAAATATCGGAAGGCAATTTAAAACCACCCTGTATAATAGCGCGCAACTGTATCAACTACGCATAGTTATATAATATAAAGCCAACACTAGATTGGAGAAAAGACTGCTGCAGGTTTTGGTCCTATTAATCTACCCCTTGTAGGGGACAATATATATATATATATATATTACATATATGCGTCAATCTCTCTGAACTTGCTTTAGATATAAAGGAAGTTATTTTGCCAAGCAGATGGCGTAAATAATTCATGACAGGCAACCACTCATCTGATTTGCACGCGAATCTATTAGATTTAACAATTAGTCCGGCTTTATGCAGGACTAATTTACTTCGGTCCACACACAATCTCATTGTCACACAAGAATATTAATTCCCTTATAAACGATTGCGCTATTTTACACATCAATTATCATGGCGTGTTCGGTGTTCCTTGTGGTTAATAAGCCGTTTAATAACTCCAATAAATTTTGGAATCAGATTAGCAATTTATGTGACAAATTCTCAGAGACAAATGGACCGTTGGATCGGAAAGGAATATCGAAGCATACATGCTTCTGAACTTAGTATTAATTTGTCCCTCTTTCCAATGGTGTACTGTTTAGAGATCTTTTTATGTGTGGTAATTAAGAAAAATTACAGACAGACAGAAAGATGTTTGCGCTTCTCATTCAAGTAGAATTGCGCGAAATTGACAAAGAACGCATCCGGCTAGAAGGAATAATGCGAAGACGCGGCGTTTTGGAATATTGGCTACCTGGATCGTTTCTCTTGCCGTATCCTGCACGCATATGTTGGCGGACCTATCTCAGATACAAATTTATTTGTGTCAGTAGTGTACATGAGCGTAGCCAGGAATTTTCCTAGACCGGGGGCGAGAACCAGTTTGTTGAAAAAAGTACCCATGTGTTTCAGAAACATCAGGAATATAAACATAGAAATTTAGTGCAAATGCCTTCCTACCTAACGGCCAAAAGCAAACAGTGGCCTTAAGTGATTCAGTCTGACTGTTTTGCACTAATTATAGTAAAAAATGCGTCCAGTAGTAAGAACATAATTATTGAAACTTGCAGCATGCAACAAGAATTAGCCATGCCCCCCACCCGCCCCCCTTGCTACGCCCATGTGTAGTGATATTATTATAACCACTTTTTTCTCAACTATTTTGTATTAGAGATAGTTACTTGTTAAATATATTTGCCTACAGGTTTGCAATTCAAAGTTTTTAAAGTTTCGTAATTATTTTATTTATTAATTTATTTAAGACAATATATTCAAGGATTTGCACCCAGTTCCAGGATAAATTTTAACTCCATACTTGTAACTGTAATACAGGATACGTAGACCTAGCATATAACAAGCACACATACGAAGTTTTATCAAATAGTAACGGGAATTGTTAATTTTCTCAGAGAGTAACTACTTCTTTAATCATCAATTTTTATCCCGTCCCCTTCAAAGTAACCCCCTGTATTATTATACACTTATCAAATATAGTTTCCAGTTTGAGAAACACTGGTGGAACACCTCTTCATGTATCGTCTTGAGCACCGTTTGCGATTTTGCCTTTATCTCATCTGTTGTTTAAAAACGTTGTCGTTTCATTATTGCTTTTAAGTTGAGGAAATAGTAAAAAGTCACAGGGGTCATATCCGGAGAATAGGGTGGTTGCGGCATCACAACGATAATGTGTTTCGCCAATAACTGCTTGATAAGCAAAGCGATATGCGTCAAAATATCAGACGAACTCTCTGATCTTTCGCCTCAAAAAAAATCGCCAAAATACAGAGGTAAATCTGATCATTCGTTCGATAAACACAAACTAAGCGTTGCAACTGCCTAAAAACTGACAGGCCGTCATTGACAAGAAATAATCTACTCGATAGATATGATACAACACGAGCAATTTGAAAATTTCCGTAACTTATTGATCAAACCTCGTATATATGTAAGATTAAATGTCAAGAGTAAAAGCTTGTTAACATGAACAAACAAACTAAATATAAAATTACAAAATTTTATGTTACATAATAAAGGTGAAACCAAGTAGTTAGAAAATAAAGGATTACTAGCAGCATGAGTAAAAAACAAAACATTAGCATATTAATTGAAAAGTATAAGATGTCAAGCCGTGATACTTCATCATGTATTGTATTTTAATCCACAGTAGGTTTTTATTTCTTCCATTTTAGAGAATGAAACCATTATAAAGCTTATTTGTAATTTAATTTACTAATGTTTTTCTAAAAGAATAATAAAGCTTCTATATTACTCATAAATGATAATTTAAAAAAGTATTCTTTGGGCTCCTCTAGGTCTTTTAATAAAGTTAGCCTAGTTAGGGAATATGTAATATCAATTACCATTACATTATATTTACCGATGTTAAGAGGAAATTGATTAAAAGTTAGTCACGTGTTAATTAAATAAAAGTTTTCCTGAAACTTTGCACAATGGGGAAGTTTCACATTTTTTTTCTTTTCTTATTAAATTCCTTTCATCGTAAAAGTCAATTGCCACATAAATTTTAAATTTTTCATTAAGTTAATTAGTTTTCCTATAAAAAAACTACATAAATTCAAAATAATTCTCTATGCACTAAAACACAGTATTAAACAAAGACGGCTGACTCTTACGTCACGATCCGGTATCGGTCCAAATTAAACGAGTCGTGTAGAGTCGTGTTTTGTAATCTGTCTCACTCTTATTCATTTGTGTTTATGCAAACTACGTGTGCCGGATAGATTTTATATTATATACTTTTACTTAACACAATATTGTTAATTATTTTAAAAACTGTACATTCTATGGCTACAGAAGCTAGATTCGTCCAAGAGCAATCTGATAATTTGTCAAAAATAGATGTTCTATAACGATTTCTTCCTCATTTTCTCATCCTTTGGTACAGTGATGGGCAACTTAAAGTCCCCACTAGTTGGGTCGCTCTCATTCTCTCGCGCCCCACCACAAATAATTAGGTATGTTTCGGACTGGGAGTGTTGTTTGGAGATATACACCGTGGCACAAAAAACTGTTGTATTCAATAGGGTAAATAATAATTAATCCGATAACAGTTGCATTTGATATTTTAAAATATATTATTTTATTAATGATATGGATTTAACATTTCCTAGTTAGTTAAATAAGAATATTGAAGATTTTCTTTTAAAATAGAATGTTGAAAACCATTTACTTTATTAATCACTGTTCGCAACATTCACATACCTGCATATTTATTCTCGTAAATTGAATACATACAGGGCGGGCCTATAGTGATTATATTACTTCTATGCCATACGGATAAAAAATATTTTTTTGAGGGATTGAGAGGCGCCTTAAGAGGGACATTTAAAAAATGTTATGAAGTATATTTTAAGCATGATAATAATGAAATAATGATGGAACAGTAAACAATCTTCATTCTGATTATATGTTTTATATATACAAAATCCTTCAGACAAAATAACTAATGTTTCCGGGATTGAATCAAACATATACCTAAATTGCAAATGAAAATATAAAATTTATTAATAATTTATATTAGTTTTAGCGTTTGCTTTGATACTCTCTTGGATGCATAAAAGTTTTATATCTAAATGTAATAAACATATTTCTCCGGCTTCATATGAGAACGTGACTATAAAGTAAACAAATTTTAATGATATCATTATTATCACATAAAATAATATTACGCTGACAATTAAATATTTACGTATAAAATATGAGTTGGGTAAGGTTAGTTTATGCTATTATTAGAGTATGCATATACAGGGTGTCCACCGAAAGGTGTTTTAAATGGATTTCACATTTGAATTATTTGAAAAAATAATAGCAGCTATTTTTTATTGTAAAGGTTGGCATGACTCACGTTGGAAACAATGATGACGTCATCACACCATCACCCTGTAGCTGTGGTCCTAGTGTGGGAACTTGTAGATAAGCGGGTGATGAAATATTTCATAATATTTCATAATGTTGTGCAATGGCTTTAACCGCCCCGCGTTTCAGAGGCTTTTGATGCAAAGCTGGATATAACCGGTTATAACTGGAAATAGCCGAACGCTTCGACTATAAAAGCCTGCGGACTCGTGAAAAGGTCTCATTTGCTTTCGAAATTTGTTCGAGTGCACGTGATTGTTTTGTTTGCTTTTCAAAGTCGTGTTAAACTTTTTTTTATTGAAATACAAAAAGTCAGTTGCCGAGACCGTGCGTGATGTCAGCTGTAAAATTATTAAACTGACCAAAAAATCGTTGACTCTGTTGAAGACCGATGACAAGATCAACAGACACATCAAAATTATAAATAAAATATCGGTGTAATAAACGATGCAATCAAAATTAAAATTCACAAGATTGATAAGAACGAGAATATATTCCGTTTGGAAAACAATTTGGCGGTGCTGAAATATTATCATGAACAGCTAAAACAACTAAAAATTAAAAATAAATTGTCCGGAGGTTCGGTAGAGTTTATTAAAAATAAAACGTGTGTAGTTAACGTAAAGAATAATGATGAATATTGTGTTTTATAGAGCATAGTCTCTGCTCTACATCCAGCTAAAGCACATACAGCTAGAATTTCATTATATCCCTATTTTCGTGATGTATTAAAATTTGATGACAGAATTTCCTATAATTTTAAAACAAATTCCAAAATTAGAGCGTCTAAATAACTTGGCAATTAACGTGTACGGCATTGATAAGAAGAAAGTCCTGCCGGTATGCTTGAGNAGTTAGAGAGATATATGATGAGTCAATTTAGATTTGGTCTACATAATTGTAATACACAATTATTATTACAAAGTGGTATAATATAAACAACATTGCTTCTTTTTTAAGAAAATCATCTTTATCTTTTACGTTTATGGTGTATAAATTATTAATAAATGTTATGTTTTTATTTGCAATTTAGGTAGTATATAATTGATTCATTTTCGAAAACATTATTTATTTTATCTGAAAGACTTTGTATATACCTGTAAATATATCATTATTTCATTATCATGATTAAAATATGAAATATAAAGAAGGGGCTATTGCGTTTAAAAACCATGTTTGATGCGGCCTTCCAAAACACCCTGTATACTTCATAACATTTTAAAAATGCCCCCCTTAAGGCGCCTCTCAATGCCTCAAAAAATATTTTCTATCCGCATGGCATAGGAGTAATATAATCACTATTGGCGACAATATTTATAAATGAATATCCCCAGTAAAGGAAAAAAAAATAAATATGCAGGTATGTGAATGTTGTGAACAATGGTTAAAAGAGTAAATGGTTTTTAACATTTTATTTTTATAAATTTTTTCAATATTCTGATTTAACTAACCAAGGAAATGTTACATTACAAATCACTAAAATAATAATTTTCAAAAATATCAAATGCAACTGGTATCAGACTAATAATTATTACTTACCCTATTGTACTATCAGAGTTTTTGGTGCCACGGTGTAATATATCTCCACACCCCACTCTCAGTCCGAAACATTCCGTAATTATTTGTGGTGGGGTGCGATAGAATGAGAGCGACCAAACTGATGGGGACTTTAAGTTGCCCATCATTGTACATTAACTGGTTTGTTGGGGGCAGTTAGTGTTGTAGAACTACACATGGGTACTATAATATTTATGTTCAGACACTGTTATGTTTTTCACGTTTTCGTGTTGTAATTCTGATCCTGATGCCGCCACCCATTAAAGCTGCCTGGGTAGATATTGTGAAAATGTTCGTAGACTCTATGAAAATTAACGAAACTTGTCTTTAAATTTATACACTAAAACTAATTACTCAAAACTACTCAGAATTCAATGCGAACACAAACTAATTCAACACAAGATTAAATAACAGCAATGCAATGACAGCGCCAGCCTGCCGCGTTTTGACAGTCTTAACACTCATATACCGGCGTCCTGACATCACAAATTGCTTGACCAATTAGGGACCGTTTTCGCCCACCTAATTATATTCAATGTTTTAATAATTAATTACATATTAATAGTTAAGTTTAAAGGGGTTTTACATATAGAAACATACTTTTATAGTAATTTTCTGCACTTTAAATAAATTTTGCTTCAAAAGAAAATTTGATGCAACTTCCTCATTTCGAAGAGAATCACATTCAGAAAATGTATTTATGTCATCTGCATATGAGAAATTTTATGCTAAGTTTGAAATTGGATTTGTTTCAGTATTGATGTTATTTGGAATTACAATTACCATAAAATTTAGCTCAAAGACTACTTCGATTTGAATTTTCAAAATTTGGAGCCTGGGGTTTTCGGGGATGCTCTCTTTAAACAAAATAATGCCATCAACTTGCTTATTTTAAATGGAACAATGGAAAAATAGTTTTATAAACAAATTATTTACTTTGACCAACAACCCAACAGATTAATAACTTTCAAGAATTAATTATATATTCTGGAAATTATATATTTAAGTATCTGATTTTGTATTACTTCATATATTATATAATATATGATTTTTTATAGAGTAAAGTTACCTGTAAAATGTTTCTAAATGTAACTAAATATTTCATTAATTTGCTTAAAACATAGAGGTTACTAAAAACACCTTAAATAATCAGCTAAATATTTTAAAAAGTGACCCGAGTTATTGTAAAATAAATGAAGTTAAAAATATATTTGAAAGCCCCTAACTTTTTAGGGAAGTGAAATTATATAGTCTCGATATAAATCGGTGTATTCAACCCAGGCAGCCTTGAAGTTTGTCCGGTCCTTTGCCAGATATCCTTTATACCTTAACAATTATTTGAAAAATTATCATTAAGAATCCTTAAAGGGCAGTGGGGACGAAATAATTTTAAAATTCTTTATTTTTTTCTTTTTTAATGACAATGGTTATATTTCTTAAATTTGAACCAGTGTCAGAAAATTATTGTTAATAAAAAGTTAAATTCCATTTAAGATTTCTAAAGGATGGCAGCGTTAATGCAAAAAGAAGACCTGGGAAATTTTTTTAATTTTATTACTTTCAAGTTATCCATGTTAAAAAAGGTCCTATATTACAGTAAATCAAATCATAAGGATCCCCTAAACACGAATTTCTCCCTTGATAAATTTTTTCATCCGTTTGCAACCATGTTTATAAATATTATAGACCTTCTAATATATTTCGTTTAATGTAGATGAGGAATTTATATGTAGAATTATCCCGTGAGATAATAAAATTTAAATTTTCTGAAAACACGGAGATTAAACGAAAACAAAATTTGCATTTATGCCGGGAACATTAAAGTTCTCGCGTAAGCCGTCTGAAAAGCAAATACGAATATGTCTCGTTTTTATACATTCGTACACTTAACTCGAATTTTTAGCTGTTTGCTTTGTAATTACGTGGCTGATAAAACGGAAAGTGATATTAGGAGAATGAAAAGCGCATATTATGTTGTACACAGTGTCCAGTTCGTAGACGGGGGTGTCATAAGTTACGCAACCCTTTAGCAGTCTGCGGACATGATGCAGTTGTTATCTCAGGGGGTCGTTTCCGGGCTAGTCACGAACGTGGGGTCTTCTAAAAGTATTATGTAATATCACAACGGTTACGGTTTACTTTCATACCAGATTGTAAATATCATGTTTTTATACGGGGTATTTTATTAAGAATGTAACTAAACATACTTTAATCCAATGTTTCCCTTTTTTTTGTGCTATAGGATGCCAAAATCGAAATATAAGTTGCGAAAGTTTAGAAGATAGGCGAACTATATGGTATGAATTTCAAAAATAATAAATAATGTTGCGCCTATATCCAATAGGGTAGTGGGTGTTTCTCTTACTGGTATATGTGATGCAAACTTTTTATTTTTTTGCAAATTTGCAGTACGAACCAGAAATGGGCGCCGCCCCAATTAGGTGTCTCCTGTAAGAGGAAGAGCGGGAACGGTGTCGCTGCGGGAGGCGGATGATAGCTGAAAAAAAGAGAGAGAACCAAGTAGTCATACTATCCAACCAAGAATGACAAAGAACGAAAATTGAGGGAAAATCTCGAATATTTCAGACCATGGTGGGTCTTGAAGGGGCCCCGAGAGCCAGAACTTCGTTTCAGGTACTCAGACCTGGTGGATACAGATTCGTTTCTGGTGGCTCTTTGAAGGTTGGAAAACTCTTGCCGAGGGAGGCGTCATGTCCCGGGCAATCCGAGGAGGTGATGCACCATGGTGGGAGAAGTTTGAGTTCTGGTTGAGAAGCCCAGAGGTCAATCTTCCAATGATGACTCATCACATGATGATCGGTTTGGTTTCGGGATAAAGTCAGATCCCGCAATAATTGTCACGAAAAAATTCGACGAAATCCAATTGTAACAAACTGGAAGGTATATAACCTGGGGAGCTTTAGTGAAAAAAAACAACCAAAGTGAACGAATAACCTCCACAAGGCAGTTGGATCATGCTGATGCTGGCGGTATTCGTTAAAACCGTTCGAATAACTTCAAAATAACAACCCGGTCAAAAAGATCATAGAGATTTGAAAGTGTACTTTACGATGGTCTATGTGTTATCTTCGAAAAAACGTTCTGGTGATCCAGGTAATCAATCAAGCAATCAAATTTTTTAAGACAAATTTCTTGGGCCTTATCAGGACTGGAGATGTGATATCGACTAACATCCATTTCGCATAGATTTTTTCTCAAAGTACAGATAATTACCTTCAAAATAAAAAAAAATCGTTTTGATAATTGACGAAGTTATGCACATTAGAAGAATGCATGCACATTAGAAGAATACCAACGTTTCGATAAAAAATGTTGTTGCGATAATTTTGTTGCATTATTTATTGCAGCTGATCCATAAGAAGCTGTTAAACTAATTTATTTATTTTCGTACCAATAAATGTTAAATGTTATCATCTCATTACGGAGAAACAATTACTATATCAGGGGCAAATAGCTCTCGGAGTAGTTGTTTCTCGCAGCACTGACGACTCAAACATTGTGTTACGCCTTCTGTGGGTGGCAGTCGTGCAACAAAGTACCTGCAGTTAGCAGATGGCTTCCTACTGTAGTCATTTGTATGACACAGTTGGAAGTCTGCACGACAAATGGAGCCATTGGCTCTCGCGTACAATTACTATATCATACATACACTATTTTTAACATAAATTGAATATCTATAGTATCTATGTTGCTACTAATGCTGCACGATATGCTACTATATTAATATTTTACAGGAGGAAAAAAATTATCAAGTTTTGAAATCATAGTTAATAGGTAATGTTACATTTAATTTAATGTTTTCAAAAAGCATAATCTCGTACTTTTATGCACAAGAAAAGCGAATTCGAGTGTCAACAGAATCTTGTTCTAATAAAATTACTTCCAATAATATTTAAATATTTTCTACAGTGAGAGAAATCGATAAGGAAATATAATATCACATGCCAAGTTTAATAAAAATTATTTTGCTACACGATTTTACTATCTCAAATTCGGTGTTTTACTTAAACAGTGGGATATCTTCTTATGCTGAATAGGTTCATACTTTTTAGCATTTCCTCTTATTAAAGGTAATTAATTTTTATTTGAGGACTGATCTTTGACGGTTAAACGAAAATTAAATTACTTAGATCTACTAGAATCGAAATAAATATGTTATAAAAGTTGTAGCGTACTATTCTTAGTTGATATACACAAACGCACAGGTTACATAGACATTTTATATCCCGCAATGCATCAGGAAGGATGTGCTGCCCACTTCTCATGCAAATCAACAATTTAATAATAACCAACAAGGCTTGTTGATTGAGTACCTACTGTATACATTATGTAAGAGAAGGTTAATAAATGCATACGAAGTAGTACTTATGTGTTCTGCGGGTGTGTATAGTATTCATAATAATTTATCAACTTTGGATAACTTAATTGTGGCAAGAAAATCAGTTATTAACGTCTAAACAGACAGTTATTTGAAGTAAAAAGATATTTACTGGTATTTTCATAAAACTCGTCATCACAGCATAAAAACTTAACCACGACAATAAAAAACATCGCTAAGGTAGAAGATGCTGGTTACAATGATAACATGGCATAAACAGAAATAAATAAAAAAATAACAAAACAGTTTGTAACCACCAGTAGATGCTTTCAGTATGTCTTTTGTTATGGCAGTAACATTTCTGAAGCTTATTTAATGTAGATATTTTGTTAAGGTTAAACAATATTAACATATGTCTGAAAGATGATTCCCTCAGTATGTTTTCATTACTCTATATTCAACATGTTCCTACCACTAACTTTTGTCATTACATACATATTTTCTTTATTTACTTATAAAATAATGGCATGTTATTAATTACACATAGAGAAACATTTAGCACATAAATGAGGGATTAATTTATTCAAGTGGACAGGGTACACTTCTGTTGGCACTAAAATTTTAATGAATACTTGGGTGGTGTTTATATACTATGATGTTCACTAAACAGTCTTGGGACTGTAAACATATTTAGTAAAAGATGGAAGTCAGGTTTCTCTCCACTTTAACTTAGATAAAATAACACATTTTTCTCTATAAGTCCAGAAAATATTATATAAAATATAATTTAAAAAATCATTTATCTGATTATATTTCATGGAAAAAATATGAAATATAAAAATAAAACATCAAACCAAAAAGTGAGACGATCAAAGAGTGAAATTCATATCCAGTATATCCAGTTTATTCATTTATTGATATTTTCTAGATACAATTTTCTCATATTATTTTATAAGTTTTACAAATCATTAAGGAACCCTTTAAGATCCCCCTATACTTATTTGCATTTTATTCAAAACATAAGTAACTGAAATACATTTTAGAGAAATATTATTTGTAACGATTAACGAAATTTTAAACAATGTCCAGTTTTCCAGTAATGTGAAACTCTAAATGTTATTTCCGTTGACAGACAAGGGTCAGGTATGTGTTTTGGACGTTAAAGTAAAAAATTTCACATTTCGCTGTAGTGTGCTTGATCGTTAATTAAGCGTCTATTGAACTAGACAATATTTTTTTACATTTGCTGAAGTCTCATATCATCAACAGTATTTTACGTATTTGCAAATTTCGAATATTTACTACAATTTACAGCTACATGCTACAATTTAACAGGAAATCTAGCAAAAACATGTTATTATAGTTTTACTAGTTTACTTTACCTTTATACAAAATTTGATAATTGTAGAACTTGTTTTTTTTAGTCATTTTGATTTTTTCACTCAACTGCTACAATTAGTTTTTTGAATGCGTTTTATTTAGTTTTCCTCGAATAAAATTATTAGACTAACCGAATAATGTATTTTTATAATAATTATTATTTTTTGATAAAATTTTGAGAAACGTGCTTTGCCTACTATAATTTTAAACAGAAGCACTTGAAAAAAAAAATAGTTGATTGTAACCAGTTTTTTTATTAAAGAAGAAAACTGAATTTAGAAAAAAGGTTTTCTAGAGAAGAAATCATCATGGATTACCAAAATAGTAAAGGGTTCATCAAGTTTATCTAGAAGTTATATACAAAAAATGATTCAAGTCGTACGTTCCAAAGAAGTTGTAGAGAGATGCCTAGGTTTTAAGTGGGTCACACTAGGTAGGTATATGTAAACAACAATATGTCAATATCTATTCACGGTTCATCTGTTAATATGTAGAATATAAATAACTGAAAGGTTTTCTCCATTATACTTCTTTACAAGACGAGTTAGCTAACTAAACGATATTATCATATAAATATATTTCATTTGTTTTTACAACAATCAGATACGAAACGGAAGGCTTGATAATTTTTTAACAAGTGCTGCTGTATGCATACTTTTTATTAAAGCGTTTTTCAAACGTAATTAATAAAGTACCTATGTGTCCTGCTATTACCAGTAAGGTCCGTAAGTCAATAGTACATTCCAGGGTTGTACCTTATTTTCGTACATTATGAAAAATATACATTTGTGCAGAAGCGCTATTTTAACACAACAATGGTACCTGGGCACTACGGGAAAAATGTTCAGATTAAAACACAACGCGTCTTGACTTCATCCTCTCTCCCCACCATTGAAGTAGTAGCAATCCTTGACGATATGTTATACGTTTGGATGTGGCTGAATTTAACTTAATTGAAAATGTCCTGTACATTTCCTCTGTGTACTATATTGGAAAAGATTGGTGAGTGACTTTCTGCAACTAAGTTAAGACGCTTAACATATAATTTTGTCATGAAAGGTCAAACTGCTCATTATTGAATGGTTGAGAGAGAAAAATATAATGTGTATTCAGATAGAAGAGTTAACTGTGGTGCAACGGAAAATAAAAGAACAATTTAATATAGACTTTGACTCAATAAATTCTATATGCATTTTTGTAGCTACATTTAATAAATATTTTTCCACTTTCTTGAAGATTACAAAACTCTTAATTAAAAACTAAGTTACTACTACTTTATAATATGTGCAAGTTAACACAACGTTCTGAATCAGGCCCTGGGTTTTCCATTATGTACGGTTCACTTACGGTCCTTAATTATGAGATATTTGGCTTGGCCTAATAATTCTTCTAGCATTTGCTACTTTTGAACCGTACTTCCTTTTTTACGCCATCTGAACTGTTCATAATGTTTATACCTACAGGTGCTAATATAAATTAGAACTTTTTAACAAGTTCAAAAGTTATTCGTATACTTTTTCTGTATTACTCTCTAGAAAATCTAATATACGCCAAATGACTTTTTAAAAAAATTAAGGCTTTTGAAAAAACTTACTTAAGCTAAAATTGTACTGTGGTAAGAAGTTTAATGCTAACAAATAATAAATACAATTTTACCCTTTACTTCAAACATCAATTATACTTCCGCAGAGCCTTCTGTATTTAATGACAAAGCGAAGGCCTTATTAGCCCTTTTTAAGAGCGTCTGTAAAGGAAGAACGCCCGAGGCCACCCTCCCCATGAATATTGCAAACATGGACTACACACCTTATTACGTTTCTCTGCAGCCTGCTGTTTAATAACTTAGTTTACATTTTAACAAAAAAAACTCCCTCGCCACACGACTAAGACATAATTACCTTTGTTGCTTCGGTGACGGAATATTTAAATATTAGGCAGATTATCCCCAGAGAGCGGGTAAAAGCAGTTAACTGCGATGTTGTGTCATTTTGCGCATTATTAAAGGGAGGGCGAAGGAAAAATACCAACGCCACTCCGTAAAAGTACCTATTAATTAACATATCTGCCATTACCTCGCGCCGATGTTTTTGTAAAATGAAGTACAGCTCTCCCGGAGCCCTTGCAAATGTTAACATTTAGAATCTCAAAACAAGTGGTGTTTACTTAAAAAAATTGGTTAATATTCTACCTCACACGTTGAATTTGAATAGCTTAGATAACAGTTAATTGATTTATAATCACTTGGTAAAAGATTTAATAAGGAGGGTGGCAAAATGAAAACGAAACAGAGCCACTTTCAGGAACTGCGTCAAGATTCTAGAAAAACGCTCAGACCCGTCGATTTTAGATTAAAAGGGGACATTCTTTGCTGGTATTTTTTACTTCGCCACTTTCACCCCCAAGCAAGGGTAAGCATCACCCCAAAATATTTAAATGGCATTGGGGATTGAGTAATATTTCTTTTGAAAGCTCTTACAATTATCTTTAAAATTTAAATTATGTTTAGTTGCTTACTTACTACTTAGCTGATTAAATGTTCAAACTGATGACCGCCCGCTTCCATACAAGAATAAAGATTTTGTTCGAAACGTTCGCGCACATTCCGAAGCATTTCCGGAGTGATTCGACGGCATTCGTCGACGATTCTTTGACGCAAATCTTCCAGCGACGCTGGCTGTGTTTTATAGATTTTACTTTTTAGGTATCCCCACAAAAAGAAATCAAGGGGCGATAAATCCGGTGATCGTGGAGGCCACTCAATGCTGCCTCTTCTCCCAATCCAATTCCGTAGAAAACGTTGGTCCAAATACTGACGGACAATTAACGCATAATGCGGAGGAGCACCGTCCTGTTGAAAAATCAAATGATCTTCATCATACTCTGGAACATTTTCAATAATATCAGTCAAGGCAGGGTCAATAGCGTCTTCCAGTAATTGCAAATACATTTGGCCAGTCAAATTACCAGGTAGAAAAAAAGGACCCACCAGCCGGTCACCGAAAATTCCAGCCCATACATTTAATTTTTCCGGTTGCTGTGTATGCACCTCGTGAAAAACTCTTGGGTTTGAATCGGACCAATAGCGGCAATTGTGACGATTTACCGTCCCGTTCAAGAAAAAACTGCATTCATCAGAAAAACAGATGTTAAAAAGGAACTGTGGATCGTTCCCTGCTCGCTCACTCATTATTTCGCAAAATTGCAAACGGCGGTCATAATCATCCTCATGAAGTTCCTGGACTAAATGTATTTTGTATGGATGGAATTTATTCTTCTTCAAAATGGTTTGTATGCTAGTTCGATTGATCCCAGACACAGATGCCAGCTGCCTCGTACTTAATGTAGGATCAAGATGAACTTGTCCCAAAACTGCAACTTCACTAGCTTCATTAACTATAGGTTTTTCAATTTCTCGTTTTTTATTGGCTACGTTCCCTGTCTCTTGAAATTTTTTTACTAACTCTAGAACATACTTCCTCCTGACATGTCGATCTTGATGTTGTTCATTAAATAGCTGAGCTGTTCTATTCGCACATTTATTGTTCATAAAGTAAAGCGAAATGATATCTACCCTTTCCGCAATGGAATAAACCATAGTGTTTAATTTTCAAAAACACAATTAAATAAACTACCAACCAACGCTTCCAAATAATACTAGAAAATAATTTGGAATCCACTAATTTTACGTTCATTGTGTGTGTATAGCATTCATTTCTGTTTTTTACAATTTTTTTTTTTTACGAAAGTGATAACAAATCGCCAAAAACCAATGTAACGCAAGAAATACTAAATTTATACCATTGGCGTACTTAACTCGAATGACTGACATTTTTACCGTTACTAATTGTTTGTACATAAGTTTCAACTTTAAAATCAAAATTCTTAATAAGCATTGGGCGGAATGCCATTTAAATATTTTGGGGTGATGTTTACTCTTGCTTGGGGGTGAAAGTGGCGGAGTCAAAAATACCAGCAAAGAATGTCCCCCTTTAATCTAAAATCGACGGGTTTGAGAGTTTTTCTACAATCTTGACGCAGTACATGAAAATGGCTCTGCTTCGTTTTCATTTGGCCACCCTGTATTTAACATATTGTCATAAATGTTTTTCATTACTATGTAAATAGTAAATAAATCAAGAAGCATGAAAAGCTAGCAGCTTAGCTTATAAAAATAAATGGTAATATTAAAGGAAAAATAACAATTTAAACAATACATAATGAAATATTGCTTTCATATTTAAAAAAAAATTGTGTAGGCCAAAGCTTATTGAGATTTCAAAACTGTACTTAGAAGAACTGAATGTAGAATTTTAGAGGTACTTACAAGCCAATATACGTTTGGTTTGAACATAACGTCCCGTATGTTTTTACAAATTTGGATAAAACACATTGTTAACATTACAGTGATTAAATCCTGAAAAATCTATCTATAATAATAAGAAAGATATGAGCAAAAAAGTAATGTAACTATTAATATTTTAGTTTCATTTTGCCGAATTTCATTCAGTGCTAAAAATAGACCTGTCAAATTGTATATCACTCTAATGCTAATGAAGCTCTCGCCTAAATATGTAAAAATATATGGAGTGTTCTACCTTAAAAAATATATAAGTTAAGCTTGGATATCAACGCAATATCGTTCTTGTACCGATTTAAAAAATCTTCTTTGAACTGTTTCTAAAGGCTTAAATTTGTGCAACATAAATAAGGTTCTAGACAATATAAACATATTCTAGTTTCGGCATTTGTAGAATGAATGACAATTCTCAAAGTTTTATAAGCTAATCCCATGTGTTGAAAACGCTTTTAGCGCCAAAGCTCGTGCCAAGGTCTATTAAATGATCTGATCTTTGCAACAAGAAATTATGGATTTTGTAGTCAGACATAATTCTAATCTATTTTACGTGAAAATACTATGATTTTGCACTTCTCTGCATTTTAAGGCAATTTGTTTTTAATGTACCTGAGATTTATTCGTTTATTGCTTTCTGAAGAATTGTAAAATTCCACTAAAATTTAATTACGATAAACAGTTTTAGGTCATCAGCAATTGCAAATAGTACACTCCGTTGAGGTTTGATATTATCTCGTTAATAAACGTAATGAATAAAAGTGGGCCCAATATAAATCCCCATAGACAAAATAGACTGAACTGTAGAGGCAAGCCGGTGAAGCCAACCGTCAGCCAAACCTCAGCCCGGCCAGCCTCGCGCTCTCAGTCGCTGTTAGACATTCGCTGTGTCAACATTGTTACTGTTTTATTAAATATATTGTTTTCCTTTGTGCAACCATGGGACAGTGTATCGTTGACGATTGTAGTAGCAGATCTGATCGCAATAGTAATGAAATTTCATTCCTTAGGTAAGTAATAATATAAAAATATTTTATAACATTTCGACGCCGTCGCGCAGCATTCTCCATCTCACATGCACTTATTTCCAGTGTTGGCTTCATGTTTTTTAGTGCCCACGTTATTAACTGATGTAAATATACAGGCTCATATTATCAACCGGCTATTTACAATTAGTTTTTTGTCACAATTGGTGTTTATTTTCATGATGGCTATTAAAAATAATTGTAAATATTGAACCCTCAACCTATAATTTCAATAATAAACATACGTTAATGTTAAATTACAGGTGATTATTACTGAATAAAATTGTATTATTTCCCCATTTTCTTGTGTTAGAATGTTGTGTTTCATGTGTTAGAACTTATTAGAGCTAATGGCGAAAAATATGTAGATATAAGGATAATCACGAAACAAAAATATTTAACTCTCTAAAAGTTACAAAACGACATGTACTAAATAAAGTTACAATATTTAAAGGACAATAAAGATTTTAAAGTAATGTTAGAATTTTATTTTTTATCCAAATTTTAAAAATCTTAATAATAGCTTTAGCAATTTTAATGTTTATATTCGTATATTAAAAATATATGCCGTTACATTTTGCATTAGTTAAACTAATTTTATCATTATGTTTCAGAAAAATGACAATTTAAGAAATAGAAAAAATAATAATATATTTTTTTAATAGCTCCTATAAAAACGGTACACTCAAGCTACAGAAAAATAAAAGTGTGTATCATATGTATTAAAAAACTTTTTGAATGTGAACTTATTTAAAAAATATGAATAAGAACTTGTGAAGACTGTATGTGAAAAGTATATCGATGTGATAATAAATCATGAAGTTAAAATATTTAATTCAGTGAAATCTACTAAAAGACAAATATTAAATAAATTAGTATTACTTAATGGACAATAAATATATTTAAATTATTTTGTAGGTTTATTTAATATAAGCAAGACAAATTATATTATTTTCTGAATTACAAACTTGAAAAATAACTATTTGTCATAAGTATAAAAATATTGCCTTAATCCGAACCTGCTCAAAGTATGCGCGCTCAGATTACTTCACACACTCCACTTCCCCGCAATTTGGCTTCATCGGTTCCCGTGCTTTGGGATAGGAAACGTACACTCTAGGTGCTCTGTGTAAATCCCTAAGGCACATCAAATGTCTTTATTTTAATTAGAAGGAATTACATATGCCGCATTCTATTTATTCCCAACTTTTATTTCAGTATTAACTATTAATCAATTCAATTCAAAATGTACATGTTTTCAATATTTTTAAACAAAAAAGATAATCGGAGATATGTTGTTAAACTATTTTATTGCAACGGAGTAGCATTTTACTATAACTGATAGTGGCAATATATTAACTTGTCAGGCTTGATAAATTCATTCAGTTTAAATAAACAAATCAGAGATATGTGTTTTTTCATTTACTGTTTAATTTTTTTAATTAATACTACTATCAATATTGATTTTATCAACGACAAAATCATATTGAGCTTGTAACGGGGCTAGCGGGGTACTACACTCCTACAAAAGTTTACCGAAGTATTTGCACTCGGTGCATAGTTATAGCGGTCATTTCAGTCAAACATCCTATAACTCAGAAACGATTACATTAAATGATAACTATGAGATGTTTGGAAATGGAGATTTAATATGCTTGCTGAAAAATATAAAATATGATATACCTACGTGACTTCTTGTCTTGCACTGTGTTTCTGATCACAACTGATTACTGTCAGGAGACGAATAAAGATGCAATACATTTTTATGAAACTGTGTTTGTTTCAATCCGACGATATTCACTAGTCAATTATTTTTTTAAATATCTATACCATTAGATGATTTCGCAAATTAACCAGTATCTAAAACTGAGCAGATCCAAATCAATAAATAATCTCTCTAGATTATTCACACAAAACCATTATAAATAGGCAGAATTCCACTAAAGACATGGCGTTTGTTGCTAATCCCTTGATTAGAACCACATTAGTTTACTGCGGTCTTTGTTAAGCAGAGCAGGCTAGCAATTTCATAACCCTTTGTCAGGATTTAACTGACCGTACGTCGATACCTGATCTATTGTTAATTACCGCTGCTCTAATGACTGATATTTCACGTACTTTAGAAGAGAAATGGAAGGAATTCACGACAACCTAAATATTGTACTATATTCAACGCTGTGCAAAGAAAATACAAATTCTAAATAACAGTAAAAAGTAAAATAACATATAAAGGGTTACAACTTTTTAATTGTCCAATACAGGTATCTTTCTTATTTTAAGAGATACAGAATTAGCAGAAATGCGCAGAATTTTATGCCGATTACGGATTCATTTTGAAATTTAGAAAATTCTGAATGGCTCCGAACATGTTTGAAGGAAACCGGTTTTATTCTATTTCTTTTTTTAGTCGTATTTCACTTGATTTACAAAATATGTAGTCTGATATTAAATGATATGAGGAACTGATTTTTGCTGTCGGTATTAACGTATCTCTAAAAATGTGTGTTTTTTAATGGACGCCATATTGAATTTTTGCTTCATTAAAAGAAAAGGAAAATTTTCTTTATAACGATGTATAATTTATGGACTTTTCATAAATAAATAAACAAGATATTGAATATATTATAATTTTAATAAAAAAACAAGTATACATGTAAAACATTTGAATTTTTCTATAATAATTATTTATGGTACTAGTGTGTTACGGCATATACAGGGTGTTTTTGAATGGAGAAGCATAAATGATACCAGTGAATCTACATTTCAAAAGAACACGATCTGCAAAAAATCGCCTTAGTAAAATGTTCACCCCTGATATTCATCATTTGTAAAATTTGGCATAATTCTTGTTAATTTACACCCAAAAAGAATTTATCTTATAACAGTGACAACTTACAGAAGAGTTAATTGTGACAACTGGCATGACAGCAGCACACTTAGTTTTTCTTTGATTGATTGCAATCAAATACGGTGTGAGGTGAATGGTGATACATTTTATTTTTTTATTAATAAACGAAAAGTTTTAAAGGAAAATTGCTAGAGAGGTAAAAGTTTCTAAAAGAACCAGTTTATCTAATGCGTATTTTTGGATATCGAGTTTTTACGAAATATAAAAGTTATGGCAAAAAATGGCTTGAGGGGTGGTTATTTCAACCCCTTTCGAGGGGTTAAAATTTTCGAAAAATAGTTGAAAACTCGCATCTGCATTAGTAAACAACCTTTACAAAATTTGTTATTTGTACTTCGTTCGGTTTTCAAATTACAGCCAATTTTCATAATTTTTTTTGGAAACTGATGGCCTATATCTCTTCAGGGGTGAACATTTTACTAAGGCGATTTTTTGCAAATCGTGTTCTTTTGAAATGTAGATTCACTGGTATCATACTCCATTCAAAAACACCCTGTATAAGTCATGCTGGGAAATGTTTAATTTTCCCAAGTGACATATGACGTAACACACGAGTGTCATACAAAATTTTATCCAACACTATCATAGAATTTCGTTTTAATAATAAATAAAAGTAACTTAAAATTGTTAATGTCAGAAAAAATAATTTAACGAAATTTTTAAATATTACATAGGATGCGAGTGTCAACTTAAATTGTGTCTGTAACTAAGGATTGTCAGTAAACAAACAATCTTTTTTTAGTTGACATCACGTTGAAGTCCTAAAACCAAGACTGAAATAATGAAAAATGTGGAAATTCCATCTGAAATTTTAGAAAAAGCTAATGCGGCTACTGCAGGCATCATTCCGGAGAAATCAAAATCTATATACAAGAAAGAACTGAAGGAATAACAGGAATGGAAAATCAAAGCAGGGGTGAAAAGCGTAAATGAAGATGTGTCGCTGGCTTATTTTTTCAATTTAAGTGAGTAATTAGCTCCACCCACATTCTGGACTAAATACTCCATGTTGAAGTCAACTTTGAGAGTTTACAAGAACATTGAAATTTCTAAATTCGGCATTTGGCATTTCTAAAGCACAAACATTTTTAACCAAACAAATCCAAGGTCTTAGAAAGAGAGCAAATCGAACAATTTTTGCTTGAAGCCCTAAACGAAGATCATCTTATGAATAAGGTAGATTCTACTGAATAGTTTAACTGAGTTATATTTATTAAATTTGTTATTGGAATTGACCCATCTAAGCATAGTCCGAGGGGTAAACCGCTCCCTGAATTCTGTACAAAAACTCTATACTTCGTCAAACTTCCTCGGACCTTCTCTAGACTGCTTCGTAATTCCTCCACATAAATGTTTAACATTCTCCGCATTTTTCTATAAAAGATAATACTGCGCATGCGTTTACCGTTCACGCATGCGCAGTTTGGTTCAACTTCCCGACTTCCTCCAAACTTCCTTCAGATTTCCTCAACTTCCTTGGAGTTCCTAAAAACTTCCCCGACTTCTTTCGGAAATCCTTTCATTCGGAATTCCTTTCAACTTCCTCAACTTCTTTATAACTTCCTCCAACTTCTTCCCGACTTCCTGGGGACATGTACAAAAACTTCCTCAGTGGTTTACCCCTCGGCACAATCAATAGAGGACAAAGGGCAGTATATCCACATCATGATACGATGATGATAAAACGAACAAACCAAGAAGCTTCGCTGTGTTAAATGAAGGATTTTGTGTTAATCCAACTGAATTAATTAGAAAATATTCTAAACTAAGACCTCAAAATGTGCAGCATAAAAGGTTCTTTTAGGGAAAATGCACACGTTAATAAGCTATCAAAAATCCTTAATGCTGTTGCGCGATTTTTGGGCTTAACATATTCCAATTTATATACAGGGCATGGCTTGCGTCGCACATCTGCAACTCTCTTGGCCAATGCTGGAGGGGATATTACAACACTCGAACGCCATGGGGGATGGAAGTCATCTACCATGGCAAAAGGTTATATAGAAGAGTCAATTTGCAGCAAAATTGGTATTGCTAAAAATATAGAAGGGGTGCAGGCTCCTGAAGCAAGCACAAGTAAAGGGGGCAACCTGTTCTATTTTACCACAATCACAAAATGATTCCAATAATCATGTGGCATCAAATTACGGCTTAAACCATAAATGCTAATGTTAATATTAATAAGTAGATATATTGTAAGTTTGTAGCATTTTAAGTTATTTGTTGACTTATTACTGTTTCAAATTGGTTTTCTAATAAAAACTAGAAAAATGAAACAAATATTTGTCTTTTTATGATTTCTATAAGTCACTATTGGGTTATAAGTCATAACTGACTAGAGACTTAGACTTATAACTCACTAGTGACTTATAGACCACATTATTCCTTTAAAATCAAAGAAATTATAGAATCATATACAAGTGTTAGATAAATTAATTCAATATTTCTTATTTTCAATACTTTTTAACAATAACAAGAACAACGACCAACAGAGTAGATAAATCAAAACAAAATTAAGTTGTNGTGACTTATAGACCACATTATTCCTTTAAAATCAAAGAAATTATAGAATCATATACAAGTGTTAGATAAATTAATTCAATATTTCTTATTTTCAATACTTTTTAACAATAACAAGAACAACGACCAACAGAGTAGATAAATCAAAACAAAATTAAGTTGTAAATTTAAATTTTATCACAAATGTTCGAAGTGAATCCTGGATCTAAACAGGTACGTCGGTTGGTGTACTTCGAAACCGATATATGTCTGGTGTGTTCCTAGATGTATTTAATGATATTTCTGTATGTGTTTAGCATGAGGTTTCAGCTCAATAGTTTTACCAAATTTTATACAAAATAAATAGCTTTTTATTTTGCATTTGCATTAAGTATTTTAATTTTGTATGCTTGTGCATATAAATTTTAGTTAGTTTAACTTCGTTTAGTTTGTTTTTCATAAACATAAAGAGTTATTGCATATTATTTTTCTGTACCTACTTATCGTATTTAATTTAACTTATTATTTTTATTGTACTATATGCATATTTAAATTTTTGGAAATAACAATGTATTCTATGATTTGTTGCAATTTAATAAAATATTTTACTTTTCACGTTAGGTGAATTACAATATGTTTGAATTGAGTACAAATAAATGATGAAATGCATGTTAAATATTTTTCCCACAACCCCTTAAGAAAGAACGCATAACAGTTAACCACAGTAGGTGCGAAAACAGTCGCAAACACACACGTATGTTAATTTCATAAAATACACGTGCGTTATGAAAAATAACGCACAGCTTTCACTGTCACAGCTTTGTTGTACAATACCATAAATTTAAATTTATGTATCGAAACGAAAGTTATANAAAACAAAATTAAGTTGTAAATTTAAATTTTATCACAAATGTTCGAAGTGAATCCTGGATCTAAACAGGTACGTCGGTTGGTGTACTTCGAAACCGATATATGTCTGGTGTGTTCCTAGATGTATTTAATGATATTTCTGTATGTGTTTAGCATGAGGTTTCAGCTCAATAGTTTTACCAAATTTTATACAAAATAAATAGCTTTTTATTTTGCATTTGCATTAAGTATTTTAATTTTGTATGCTTGTGCATATAAATTTTAGTTAGTTTAACTTCGTTTAGTTTGTTTTTCATAAACATAAAGAGTTATTGCATATTATTTTTCTGTACCTACTTATCGTATTTAATTTAACTTATTATTTTTATTGTACTATATGCATATTTAAATTTTTGGAAATAACAATGTATTCTATGATTTGTTGCAATTTAATAAAATATTTTACTTTTCACGTTAGGTGAATTACAATATGTTTGAATTGAGTACAAATAAATGATGAAATGCATGTTAAATATTTTTCCCACAACCCCTTAAGAAAGAACGCATAACAGTTAACCACAGTAGGTGCGAAAACAGTCGCAAACACACACGTATGTTAATTTCATAAAATACACGTGCGTTATGAAAAATAACGCACAGCTTTCACTGTCACAGCTTTGTTGTACAATACCATAAATTTAAATTTATGTATCGCATCGAAAGTTATAGTCTTTCCGGTATCAATTGAATAACTAAGTCGTTGACGGTATGTAGGTACCAGGTTCGGTCGCTGACGCAGCAACTCGGCATTGAAATATTTGAAAAACTTGTTCCCATATTTATTTAACCATACCCATATACAGGTCTGGTGAACTATACGTAGAGGTGGTAGAAATGTCCAATTGAAGAATGGGAGCGCGGGCAAACGAAATCTAGCACAACAACTGCATTGGGCTACTGGGCAATAAATCTCAGCTTTTGACAAGTGGTTGACAAATTGCCCAGCAGTGCAGTGCAGCAATGCGGAATTTGGTGT
Source organism: Anoplophora glabripennis (assembly GCF_000390285.2). NCBI lineage: Eukaryota > Metazoa > Arthropoda > Insecta > Coleoptera > Cerambycidae > Anoplophora > Anoplophora glabripennis. Next base: position 328,089 of record NW_019416651.1, read on the forward strand.
GATTTAGGTAAATTTATTTTTTTATAGGCATCTTCTATTAATCAATTATATTATAATTGCGAAAGGGAGAAATAATATTATTACAACATGGCATTTTGGAGACCTTTTGAAACGGAACAAAACGAAATTTACCATCAATATAATAAAATTGTTTGAGGACATAAATAATTAAAATATGTTGTTGGTGAAATGAACATATAATAGAAATTTTCTACACATTATATACAAGTTATAATAATTTTTTACCTTTAGCAGAAAACTTTTTTAGGAACGCCTATGAAACTCATTAAATTTGATTGCTCGGTTTTTTATACATGTTCAACTGACTTCGAGAAGAAATGCAGAGGCATCTGGCAAATTACTCGTGATTGGCTGCCGCTTGCTCGTTGTTTCCATTTAATTATCATAAATACGTCTATCTTGTGAAAGCAACATCATATTTAATAGTTTATTATTCATTATTTGAGTTGAGTTGAAGGCGGTAAAAGTGAATAAAATATATAAAATGGATATGGATTGCAGTAGTGACGATTCGACATATTGTAATCCGTCTTTAGTTCGATGTGCCAAAAATTCATCGCTGTAATTACCAGAATGTTGTGCAAGATGTTACAAGAATTTTATGAAATGGAGAGCGGGCAAGAAGATATTTTCTTCATTTTCTGAAAATGTTTTAATGGCTTATGTAGGCGCGGTTGTGCCCTCCCCAGTTGTTTGAGGTTAATTTTATTTATTTATTTTTTATTTATTCTTGATTATTATTAGTTATTAATGGTCGTGGATTGGATATTTTGTTGCTCTATTTATGATGTTATTTAAGTTGTTATAATTAGTAAACCATGGGCGCCAGTCGAATAAATCGACGAGGAAGGGGAACAAGATAAGCAAAATAATTATAATAGTTCTAAATATAATTTTAATGTAAAAATTAGTTGGGATTATATAATACAATAGAAATTTGTTTTATTAACTAGTACATATAAAAGTTTAGAAAATTTAATTAATTGAAAGGGCCGCCCTTTTCGGTAAGTATAAATTTTGTTTTTGTTATTTTCATAAATAGCTTATAATAGTAGTATAAATAGTTTATAAATGTAAATATGTATAAATATAAAAATATATAGTTAAAGTTGCTATTTTAAGGTTTATGTACCATTACAGGTAAGTATTAACATATGGACGTGCAAACTTGCAAAAAAAAATTGACAAACTTACAGACTAAAATGACAAGAATATTCTAAAAGCGAAGGTAAATTTATTAACGTTCTTCACGTGCTCTTAAGGCTTATAAGATTTAAATTCTAGGTGATCCTTTGCTGGAGAAGACAGTGATGCTGCTCAGTATAATCTGGGTGAAACCCAAGAGATAAAAGAGGAAAATGTACTCACTCATTCACAGGGAATTGGTACCTTACAAGGACATCGTCAGTAGTACATTTATAAGAAAAATGGCTGTTCTCTGGTGTGGCTTCAGAATTAGTTCCATTTACTCTTTAAGTTCTGCATTACAGAGGCAAATATGATCAACTTCTTTAGTGTGGCTGGTGGTGTCTGGCTACTAAATCTTCGCCAAAGCAAAAGCAGTGATAGTAATTTGTTTTTGTTTCTTTTCTCGGTATAATTAAAAACCTACAATATATATAGTTTTGCTTTATTTGATCTAGATGGAAATGTTATAAACATATTACTCAAATCAAAATTAGATGTGAATATCTATTAAATATAATGTATTATTGTTATTACCTTAGATCTTATAAGGTTTCACACTAACGGCCAACTTCTCACTGCGAATCGCCTGTGTCTTTATTTTGCGAGATTCTTTTTATACTTACAAAAACTTATCGCTATATGCTGGGAAATATTGTTAGCATTCGAATTGTGCATTGAAATTTTATTATGATAATGATGAAACTAAATCTAGAGAAATATTAATAGCTCACACAAAAAAACATAACATATTTAGCCTGTTATGCAGCTTATTTATGAGTACATTATAAATAATACAGGGCGAACCATTTGATAGTGTCACACACCCCCTCTCCCCAGTAAAAATGGTCGAGCTTACGAGAACATTTTTTTTTTACTATGAACTTAACTTATCAATATATCTTACACATAGAGTACAAGTAAATTGTAAACTAAATACTATAAGATGTAAAATACTAATTAAATGAAAATTTTACTTTCAAATCGGGACTGTTTAAGAATTAAATACTATAGGCTGTAAAATAATAATTAATTGAAAATTTTACTTTCAAATCGGGACAGTTTAAGAATTAAATACTATAGGCTGTAAAATAATAATTAAATGCAAATTTTACTTTCAAATCGGGACAATTTAAGAATTAAATACTATAGGCTGTAAAATAATAATTAAATGCATATTTTACTTTCAAATCGGGACAATTTAAGAATTAAATACTATAGGCTGTAAAATAATAATTAAATGCATATTTTACTTTCAAATCGGGACAATTTAAGAATTAAATACTATAGGCTGTAAAATAATAATTAAATGCATATTTTACTTTCAAATCGGGACAATTTAAGAATTAAATACTATAGGCTGTAAAATAATAATTAAATGCATATTTTACTTTCAAATCGGGACAATTTAAGAATTAAATACTATAGGCTGTAAAATAATAATTAAATGCATATTTTACTTTCAAATCGGGACAATTTAAGAATTAAATACTATAGGCTGTAAAATAATAATTAAATGCATATTTTACTTTCAAATCGGGACAATTTAAGAATTAAATACTATAGGCTGTAAAATAATAATTAAATGCATATTTTACTTTCAAATCGGGACAATTTAAGAATTAAATACTATAGGCTGTAAAATAATAATTAAATGCATATTTTACTTTCAAATCGGGACAATTTAAGAATTAAATACTATAGGCTGTAAAATAATAATTAAATGCATATTTTACTTTCAAATCGGGACAATTTAAGAATTAAATACTATAGGCTGTAAAATAATAATTAAATGCATATTTTACTTTCAAATCGGGACAATTTAAGAATTAAATACTATAGGCTGTAAAATAATAATTAAATGCATATTTTACTTTCAAATCGGGACAATTTAAGAATTAAATACTATAGGCTGTAAAATAATAATTAAATGCATATTTTACTTTCAAATCGGGACAATTTAAGAATTAAATACTATAGGCTGTAAAATAATAATTAAATGCATATTTTACTTTCAAATCGGGACAATTTAAGAATTAAATACTATAGGCTGTAAAATAATAATTAAATGCATATTTTACTTTCAAATCGGGACAATTTAAGAATTAAATACTATAGGCTGTAAAATAATAATTAAATGCATATTTTACTTTCAAATCGGGACAATTTAAGAAGCTTCTTATTTCCAAAATTTCAATCAAATCAATTTTTGAATAGACGTCTATTCTCTTTTTTTTACGTGACGTGACGTAGTAGGTATTAATCAATACATTCATTCACCATTTACCTAATCGCTGCCACATTCATTCAACCATTCATACTTAGTCTAATCCGGTTCTGAATCCTGATAAGGTTTTAAATCTTTTACATGGAATCTACCAATGTTTCTGCCATCTGGACCATCGAGCTCATAAACTAATTTAGAAATTACTTTCCTAACTTTACACAAAATGTATTTTGGTGCGAGTTTAGCTGCAAAACATTCAGCTTTATTAGACAAAACGAAATTCTTTTTCCAGACTTTGTCTCCTACGTGATATACATCAGATGGTCTTTTCCTAAGATTATAACTTTTCTCATTCCTTCTATAGGCTTCTGATAAATGATCGCGAACCTCTTGGTATAGTTGAGGAAGCTTATCAATTTCCTGGCCGTATTCTTCACGATTACACTCAGTTAAATCAAGCTCACTCGCTGACTCTAACTTAAGTAGTTTCCATTTGATGGAACGTACCGCCCAAAATTTAAAAATGTAGGTGTAAAACCAGAACTCTCGTGAACTGCTGTGCGTAAAGCAAAACCTATTTTATGGATTTCTTTATCCCAGTTTCGATGATCGATGTCTTTTAAGTATGAACGAATGGCCGTTTCTAAAACCCTGTTTACTCGTTCAACAGCATTTACTTGGGGATGAAAGTTTGCATTGTAGTGTATCATAACTCCATAATCTTGAGCAAGTTTTTTAAATACGTTAGATATAAACTGGACCCCATTATCACACGCAATTACTTGTGGTGCACCATATACTAGAAAAACTTGGTCTTCTAAAAATTTAACAATACTAGAAGATTTTGCTTCCCGTAGTGGATGTAACAAACAGAACTTTGTAAAATAATCACTAATAACCAATATATAACAGAAACCATTCTTCGATCTAGGAAGGGGACCTAATATATCAACAGAGATGTATTGCCATGGATAATTTACTCTCTTTGGCCGACCCATTAATCCTGGACGAGCTGACGAACTCATTTTCTGCGCAGCACAAGTTTTACATCGTCTTACATATTTTTGTACGTCGTGCAACAATTTTGGCCAATAATAAAGTTCCCTTATACGGTTCACGGTCTTATATATCCCAAGGTGTGCGGCTTTGGGGTCATCGTGACACTCTTTAAAAACATCCAGACGTTGAGATTTAGGAATCACCAACTTCCACTGGTACATATTTGTATTAAATCCAAAATTGAACGGAGTATGTTTATACAACAAGCCATTTTCAACTTTCCAATCTGAATAGTGTTCTGGAGCATTTTGTATATTATTTACCATTTTGGTATACCAAGAGTCTTCATTAATACAGTCTGGATTTATTTCGATGACACACGCTTCTATTGGTGCTCTAGATAACGCATCCGGAAGTAAGTTCAAAGATCCTTTTCGATGAACAATTTCCATGTCATATTGACTAAGTTTCATGGCCCATCTGACCAATCGACCTGTTGGATTCTTAAGATTGTTTAACCATAGCAAAGAATGATGGTCTGTAATAACAGTAAAATGTACCCCATCTACATATGACCTAAATTTGTCAATACCGAAAAGACAGACTAAAGCCTCTTTCTCGGTCACACTAGATTTCTTTTCTGCATCGGTTAACGTCCTTGATGCAAACGCAATTACGACCTCCTTCTCGTCTGCCTTC
>NW_019416652.1:0-3316 GCF_000390285.2 Anoplophora glabripennis
GCTACTTAAGCCCCTCCACCAGCGACAAGGTCATACAGCTCCCAGGAGGGGTACCGGTAACAATGCTGTTGTTGTTACTTAAATGACAGCTATTATAGCAATTTGAGCAAAAAAACTCCATTAAAAGACTTCTGGGTCTTGGGTGAATAAGACCAATTCTAACTGCCCTGAGAAATCATGAATTTTATGAAAATTTTCTTCTTGAAGCTCGTTTCAGTGAGCCCAACATTTTTTTTTCAATTTTATAATCTGTCAGATTTATCATAGTGGTCTGTAATTGGAGATACGCTGTAATAAAAATTCGTCGCTAAACTCGGGAGCAGCTTGGAATTGGCTCATTTTAATTATTATTATGGTGTAATGAAGCATTATTATTTTCCGATTTTTGTAAGGCCGCTGGCCAGTTATTTATTTAATTAGTTTAATTGGGTGAGAGCAATTAACCGCGAGTCGAGCCGAAACCGTCCGCTGCCCCACTCTGTCGAGGGCCGCGCGCATAGTCCCACCACGACTCCTGCCTAGTCAAGGGGGGATTGGGACAATAAAACCACCGTTCCTGCACGAAGATCCTCAGTTCGCTGCCAGAACTCGAAGACCTCCAACACCAGCCCGAGGACCACCCCGAGGACCTGAACACCGACCAGAGACCGCCACCCGATCCAAGGAGTTCGCTGCCAGAACTCGAAGAGCTCCAGTTCCAACCCGAGGACCACCCCGAGAACCTGAAGACCGACCTGAGACCGCCATCCGACCCAAGGAGTTAGCCGCCAGAAGCAACCGTCCGGAATAAGTAAGCAAATTGTATTTTCCTATATTTACTTGTCCTGCTATGGTATAAGTCTGGCCGTTTTTGAACTCTGGCAAGACAGTACGACCACAGCGTTGTCGGCGAGGGTTTGGCTGGGTGCTCCACCGCCCTCGTTCAACGAACGTTGTCCGTCACATCGACCGAACTGCTGGTTTGGCTGGGTGCTCCACCGCCAGCGGAAGACGTTGAGTGCAGGCTCGTACGGCAGCAGCGTTATCGGCGACGGTTTGGCTGGGTGCTCCACCGCCGTCGTTCGACAAACGCTGTGCGCCCCTTTACTGAAACTGCTGGTTCGGCTGGGTGCTCCACCGCCAGTAGAGGACGTGAAGGTGTCAGACTGTACAGCAGCAGCGTTGTCAGCGAAGGTTTGGCTGGGTGCTCCACCGCCTAAGCTTGATAAACGTTGTAAGGCACAATAACCGAAACTGCTGGTTCGGCTGGGTGCTCCACCGCCAGTAGAAGACGTTGTGTGTCGGCTGTGCAGCGACGGATAGACCCTCGAAGTTTGGCTGGGTGCTCCACCGCTTCGGGAAGAAATCTGTCGGCCGCCCCGCATTTGAACTCGCACCTCGACCAGACTTTGCCTCCTGTTCACCAACATAAATCATTTTCCTGACTACCGTTTGCTTATTTACGTCCGTTCTAAACCGCTTTGCTTGGCTTTTTCTCCTGGCTGGTCGCATTTCCGCTTAATTTCCGTCGCTTTGCTAGAAACTGCCGCCGATATTTATTTGTAGAATTAGAGTCACCCGTAATTATTTTTCTGTTTCAGAACCATTGGGAACAATTTATTTATTGCTCTAATTTATTAATCTTATTTTTCCCTTTCTAGCACCGACCGAAATTTAAAACCGAATATTATTCTGGCGTACCGTTTCGTAAAGTCTTAGATTGTTTATTAAATAAACCAAACGCCAAAGACTCCGTTTTCTACCGTACCGATTTTGTGTCCTGATATTTGACTAATTTGTACTTATTTACAGCTCCGAAAACCGTATCGGCATTTTTAAACCCGTCGCAAATAATTGCTCTAACCCATTTTATTTCATTCTTACACCGCTTGTAAATTTATTGTATATTCCTGGTTTTAGTTAGTAATAATAATTGTAATTAGAATCTGTTTTACTTTTGTTTGTTTGTTTCAAATTCAATAGGCCTGATTAATAAATCTAGTAAATATAATTCCCGTTTGTATTCATTCTTAACGCCGACAAATTTGATAAAATTCCGATCAGTAAAAAAGGGGTCCGCTTATCTTTTTGTGACCTACACTGATAAGACCGTTTATTTTGAAAGGAAAATAACACTACACTCAGAGAACTACTTTGCTTGAAATTAAGAGAAATATAACAGACCCCTGGAATTAAACTTTCTTCACTGCAGCTATCCCGAGTACTTACTCTAAACCGAGGGTAGGTTTCACGTGGAGTTTCCCCCACGTAACCGATTGGGAAACTGGCGCCCGAGACAAACCGCACAAAAAGATTTAATCCGGAGTACGTTTCTGTGACGTCACTCACCACCGCCGGCTGCCGACCACCGCCGCCGATAAACTAGTAGTCAAGGGTCGTCATAAAGTAGGCGTCCAAATAGGGACGTCAGTGACGTCAATAAAGCTAGTAAATTAAAATTCGCAATTGTGAATTAAGATTCCGTTTAGAGTTGGTAGTATACCGGGGGCAGCCACAAGTAACGTCTGAACCGAACCGTCACCACCGCAAAATCAAAACCAAGTAAAGTATATAAAGGGTGTTACAAAAATTTGGCAACCGAGAAAAGTACGTTACAATGGATTATTATTGTATATTTTAGTTTAAAATTTTGAAAACAAACAAAATATAAATATAACCTAAAATATACAGCTAAATCTGCTGATTTAAGTTGAAGCCAACGCGCATGCACCAAGTGTCACATGAGTTTTTTTTTTAAATTATTATTACCTTTTTAAAACGTATTACCTTCCGAATGTTGTATTAATAGGGACAGCTCCATGTGTGAGACATCGTTTTCCAGTTACTGTTACCTTAATATCTGTAACACGGAAATATTTCGAACAGACAAATATCCTTTGATCAGTTCAGAGCGAGCAGCAGAGCTGAGCAGAAGTGTTTGTTTGTGAGGTGAAGTGAGTGCAACGAGCAAAATCTACCTGCCTTTATTAAGGCTACCTGGAAAGAATCCCTTTCTTTCCTTTTAATCACCGACCTAATCCCCGGCTTAGGCATAGAGGCCGTCGGCATCTTTGTTACAGGTACCTGTGCCGGGGTTATGCCCCCAGGTAAGTTTTTACTTATTTATGAGTTATTTGCATTACTCTAGAATACATTTCTTTAAAATTGCGACCCCCGACAAACAATATACCAGACAGACAAATACACCAAAAGACACGAACGCCCCCGTAAGGGGGCATCACCACACGACTAACACGTACACACCCTCTCTCTCTCACACACACACACGCACACACGCACAAAATGTCGGACTCCGAAAACGAGGAGAACATATACA
>NW_019416652.1:4684-5361 GCF_000390285.2 Anoplophora glabripennis
TATACACCATTTACAACTCCGACATCCCACATCCCCCCAACACCAACATATACTTATACGCCGACGACCTGACAATCACATCCCAATCCGTAGATCCCAGATATTCCGCCTCCCTCCTCCAAAACTCCTTAGATCAACTTGAAACCTAGTGCAACAGGTGAAAAGTCAAAATTAATCCCAACAAAAGTTCGGCTATCCTTTTTACCAATCGAAAAATCCCACAAAATCTCGACAGACTGACACTATCTCAGGAACTCATCTCCTGGAATAGACAAACACGATACCTGGGCGTGACGATGGACCAGCGTCTCACGTGGAAACCGCACATCGTGGAGACGGTGGCGCGAGCGAAGACCACCAGGGCTAGGCTCTATCCCTTACTCAAAGGTGGAAACACCCTCAGTTTAAGGAATAAGCGAACGCTTATCAAGGTGGTACTTCAACCGCAGCTAACCTACGCCTCCACGGCGTGGGGTCACGCGGCAAAAAGCCACTTAAAGTCATTACAGGCTGTGGAAAACATAGCCCTCCGCACGGCCACCGACGCGCCCTGGTACGTAAGAAACACTGACATATTACGAGACTTACAATACACAAACGCTACACAGACAATAAGACAAAACGCGGAGAAACGATTTGACGTAGCCGCTAGACATGACAATCCCCTCCTCAGGCAA
>NW_019416652.1:6795-9043 GCF_000390285.2 Anoplophora glabripennis
AAAGATGCCGACGGCCTCTATGCTTAAGCCGGGGATTAGGTCGGTGATTAAGAGGAAAGAAAGGGATTCTTTCCAGGTAGCCTTAATAAAGGCAGGTAGAATTTGCTCCTTGCACTACACTTTCACAAAACACGTGTGCTCTGCTCGGCTGCCCGCTCGGAACTGAATACGTGACAGACGACGTGCGAAACGGCTTGGCACCCACACTCGCCTCCCCCGACACAGACATGACTTAAGGCCGGGACACAATGGAAAAATATAAAATATAAATATAAAATATTAAATATAAAATAGAAAATTCGATAAATATGCTTTCATATAGTGACACATAATGGGAAAATAAGATAACAAATATTTTTCGACACGTCTGAATTTAATATTTATATCTTATATTTGACCAATCAAATTAATGTGCCATTTCCATACCGCCTCTCCAACTAACTTATAAATAAAGTGTTTTTGTTTTGTTGTCGAGTTTAATGTCTGTAAAATGGTAATCAGAAAGAAACAATTATTAATGTCTTGCTNTATATTTGACCAATCAAATTAATGTGCCATTTCCATACCGCCTCTCCAACTAACTTATAAATAAAGTGTTTTTGTTTTGTTGTCGAGTTTAATGTCTGTAAAATGGTAATCAGAAAGAAACAATTATTAATGCTTTCCACATTATTTCAATTATGTCTGACAAAACTGTGCCGAAGAATACTAACCAAATTGTTATCATTATGTCAAACATTTATATTTAATATGTTATATATTATATCTTATATTTAATATTTTCCATTGTGTCCCTGCCTTTAAACGTACTTAACAGACGGGTGAAGGCGGCTCTGTGTGAACTGGCCCAGGACAACTGGACTAGGCACCTGGAGTAGCTGGATCCACAAGACAACAGCCTCTGGAAAACGCCCTGCGACAGACCGCTCGCCGTAAAATTCCTTAAATCCACGGTAGTGTGGGGGTGGTTTACACGAACCAGGAAAAGGCCGAGGCTTTCGCCGATAGCCTGGAACTGCAGTGTAGACTGCCTCAGCTGCCCGACGAAGACGAGGATTTCGAGACAGTGGCTGAGCGCGCGGCCCGACGCGTCGACAGAAAGCCAGACAATGACATAATCCCCCCAGCAACTCCTGATGAATTAAGACTGACAATACACAGACTTAAAAACAGAAAAACCTCCGGACCCGACAATATACATAACACGACACTTAAACGACTACCACACAAGGGCCTCATAGCCCTACTAAACATAACAAAGGCGACACTCAGACTAAGACACTTCCCTACCCGCTGGAAAACAGCAAACATAATCCTTATCCCAAAACCCAACAAAGATCACACCATCCCATCCAACTACCGGCCCATTAGCCTGCTCCCGGCTGTGAGCAAAGTGGTAGAAAATATTATCCTAACCCGTCTAAGGCCGGTGTCCCATGCATCCGAAATCCGATGTACGATATCCGAAAATATTTTAATTCGTACGAATGATAATATTATAATTCACATGCATCCGAAATTAATCTCATAGAAATCAAGTCTGGAACCATGGAATTTATTACAAGATGAAGGTGAAAAATTTTCAAAAGACAACCATAGGTATATATTATAGAAAATATACGTAGTATTATATTTTCTATATTCGACATTATAATATAACATTTATTTGACTGTAAATATACCAAACAACAATCATAGCATGTTAAGAAATAAAAAAGTGAGGTTAAAATACGTACGATTTCGGATAAAAGTTAAAATTATTTCTACTTTTTCCGACGTCGTATGAATTTAAAAAATGTCGGATGAAAATGAGCGGTAAGAATTTGAATGTATATTAACCAATAGGAACACTTTCGGACCTTCGTATCGTCGGAATTCGGATGCATGGGACACCGGCCTAAGAACCCACTCCCAAGAACTGCAAGTCATTCCAGACGAGCAGTTCGCCTTCCGACCTAATCACTCCTCTGAACTCCAAATCCTTCGCTTTACCGAGCACATAACGGCGGCCTTCAACAGGGGACAGTACACTGGTGCTGTCTTCCTGGACGTCGCAAAGGCCTTCGATACGGTTTGGCATGAAGGCCTACTGATGAAAATGCTCACCAACCAATATCCCATATCCTTTACCAAACTCATAAAATCCTACCTACACCACCGAAAATTCCGCATCCAAATCCAAGATTCCCTTTCCACCACCCGTCCCATGGAGGCCGGTGTCCCCCAGGGCACCGTCCTGTCCCCACAC
>NW_019416652.1:9566-37397 GCF_000390285.2 Anoplophora glabripennis
ATATATAAATAAACAGCAAAGAGGAAAACAGCAAAAGCTTTATCTAATATTGAAAATTATTGAAGTAATCCGAGGCAATTCTTAACAAATTTTTAAAATTACAATGAAATAAATCACACTCATCTGCTATTTGGTTATAATTATTAGCCATTAAATAAACAGGAGATTTTACAAGTACATTTGTTCTGGCATTTCGGCAATAAAACAGTGAATTCTCACGAGAGCCAGGTCTCGGAACACGTATATTAAAAAGATATATTAAAGCCTGGGAATCAACCATGCCATGAAACAATTTATATAAAAAAGATAAACTTGCAACCACTCTTCTAGTATTCAGCGACTGCATACTGAATCTTTGTAATAGTAATTGGTGGTTGTATCCCCTGTCAGGATAAAAATTGTCAACACGAAAAGACAGGAATTTGAGAAAACGCCGCTGTATTCTTTCCAAGTGGTTACTGTATATTTGATAACATGGGTGCCAAATAAGGCTACAATATTCGAGTTTCGAACGTACGAGTGAATAGTATAGACTCTTCAATGCACCTATATCGGTATAAGATTTTGTGTTTCTTATAACAAAGCCTAGCATACTATAAGCGGATTTAATACTTGAATTAATATGATCAGCAAAAGACAATCTGCTGTCAAACATTACACCAAGATCCTATATACCATTTACAACTCCGACATCCCACATACCCCCAACACCAACATATACTTATACGCCGACGGCCTGACAATCACATCCCAATCTGTAGATCCTAGATATTCCGCCACCCTCCTCCAAAACTTCTTAGACCAACTTGAAACCTGGTGCAACAGGTGGAAAGTCAAAATTAATCCCAAGAAAAGTTCCGCTATCCTTTTTACTAAACGAAAAGTTCCACAAAACCTCGACAGACTGGCACTATCCCACGAACCCATTTCCTGGAATCGACAAACACGATACCTGGGCGTGACGATGGACCAGCGTCTCACGTGGAAACCGCACATAGTGGAGACGGTGGCGCGAGCGAAGACCACCAGGGCTAGGCTCTATCCCTTACTCAAAGGTGGAAACACCCTCAGTTTAAAGCAAGACGAAGCAAGAAGAGCGCCAGAAGAAAAGGCCCTAGTCGGCGGGGCCCAGCCAGGACAAAAGGAGGTCCCACAAAGCGCCCACACCGGCCGCATTTGCGGTCGGGTAGACGACGGATGGGGCCCACCTACTAAGGCTGTCCAGGCCTACACGAGATGAGGCAGGATAAAGGATGGATAATCCCCCTCGATCCCAAATCATTGAGGTCAATTTCTAGCCATGGAATAATGGCGCGAGTATTTGTTGGTATAAACAACAATCATAGCATGTTAAGAAATAAAAAAGTGAGGTTAAAAAACGTACGATTTCGGATAAAAGATAAAATTATTTCTACTTTTTCCGACGTCGTATGAATTTAAAAAATTTCCGATGAAAATGAACATTAAAAATTTGAATGTATATTAACCGCGCCGTTAAATCATAATAGCTTGGTTTATCATTTGAAATCAAAGTTGTGACTGCTCACGATCAGTTATCCTGAGATGCTTACGTACCTCACCGTATATTAACCAATAGGAACACTTTCGGACCTTCGTATCGTCGGAATTCAGATGCATGGGACACCGGCCTAACTCCGGCATAACTACAGCACAGATATACATAGTATAGTATAGTAGTTAGTATACTGTGGTCTCCCTGGTCCAGTTGGCCAGCCGGCTAGTCTGTCCAAAAATATAATATTATTGGATTGTTTTATTTTCCGGGGGGGGGGCGGGAGGCACCGGGAGCGCTCTGGAGGTGACCCCCGCCCACCTCTACCCCTACATTAACGGAGGAGAAAAATATTTATTATTGGCAATAATGGCAACTGAATTACTTCGGTTACTTATTTTAGTAACCGGATAATATAATAGCTGCATTTGTTTTACCACTTGGTTAGCTCAGACCAAACTAGAAGTCACCGTGATTTGAACAAACTCTAGGTTAAACAAAACATACATCTACTCCATTTATAGACCCTTATATACTAGAGGGCCTTTCGATTTGGCAAAAATAGTAGCTATCAGCACCTAATAGCAACTTAGGGTTACTCTGAACAGTTATTCAATTTCAGTTTAATTACAGGTTGTTGNACAAACTCTAGGTTAAACAAAACATACATCTACTCCATTTATAGACCCTTATATACTAGAGGGCCTTTCGATTTGGCAAAAATAGTAGCTATCAGCACCTAATAGCAACTTAGGGTTACTCTGAACAGTTATTCAATTTCAGTTTAATTACAGGTTGTTGTTGTCAATCATACTGTGCCCAACATATCTTCTTCGGATGAATCCATATCCATTATCAACGGATTATTTTTGTTATTAGCCCAGTCGGGTTGTCATTTAGCCGGGAAAAAATTAGGGACCACAATTTTATTGTTCTAACCTTTAGGGGGGGGGTCAATAGTAGTGTANAAAAGAAAACATCTATTTGTTTACATGGAGTTCGTGCTTCTTGCCTTCTTGTGTGTGTAGTCTCCATGACGGCAGTTTTCAATACTCTTCATATTTTTAACGTTTTCAATGGTCAGTGAGCATTAATAATAATAATAATAACATATCTTTAATAAGATTTCGAGGCACAAAGTTAAATAATTCAGAATATATAGAAACGGAATGCCTATACAACCAAATATGATAGCTCAGGTAATGCAGTATATTTATTTCACAAATAAACATTACTTGTACAACATAGCAATTCTGTCAAATGTTGCGTTTTTTAATTTGTGTATAATATAGTTTATAAATAACTAGCAAAAATTAGTTTAAATCCAGAAGCAAATTTAACTAAACAAACCTATTTTTTTTAATTAGAAAAAAATCTGCGAGATAAATTTTAATGCAACTACTAAAGGATAGTCTTAGTTTCAATTATTTTTATGTCTAGAAAGCGATGAAATCGACCACCCTATTAATATTTTATTATTATTTTGGAACTTTTATATGAAGGGCAATATTGAAAGAAAACCTGCGTTTGAAAACAAATACAGTATATATTTTTATATATACAAAAAATGTAGACTTGTTTTTGAGTAAATGCCCTAAATATTTTTTTAACTTCAACTCCATGAAACTTCTAAACAGTTAATAATTTGTCAGATGTTTATAAGGCAAACTTACAACATTTTTGATATTCTTCCTCTAAATATGTTTCTACTTGTTGGAAATCGCCCTGTATATTATCAAAACTTTTTATATGTAATTTGGATAATTTGGTTTTTGTACATATAAATAAAGTAAAAATCTGTTTTATAATAAAAAAAAAAACGGAAATTTAAAATTTGGTCAAAGGAATTCATGAGAAACCCCAAGGGAAAGTTGGGGAATTCAAGAGGAAGTCAAGGGAACTTACAGAGAAAATTAGGGGAATCCCTTGAGTGGAGGAATTCTGCTATACAAAGTTATAACTGCGGTTTACCTCTCATGAAATAAGTAGTTTTATGTAATAATTGTTGCATTTAATTGTAATCAAAGTTTTGGTTACTCGAAGGCTTGTACAGCAATCAACAACCAACAACTATTTTGTTTACATTGTAAAGTGACAGCCGAGTTGTGTGGATGTTTTGAAAGTTCAGTCAATTGAAGTTTAATAGATACTGCAATAAAATGAGCGCATTATATGTTTATACCTCGGTTTATACTTTCCAAAAGTTGGCAGTCCATGGTATAACATGTAGGTTCATCAACAGAGCTGTTCCCAGGTGATTAGAAGTACCACTTTTGATTATTTTGTGACAATTTAAGTATAAATTAATTCGGCTGTGATTGATTCAGTCATTTTCATCCTGTACTTTAAATTATGTCATCATCATCCAGTATATTACCTTTTTTGTGTTATGTCAAATTGACATTAAGGATTGAATCGATTATAAACTGAAATTCAAAGGATTTATAAAGTATTTATTACAGATAAGAGCAACATGTTAATATCAAGGATCATTGTTAAGAATGACTAATTCGGATTGATTGATTAGAATATTGATCTCAATGCAACCAAGCGAGAGGCTTATTAATTTTACAAGGTGCATAACCGACACAGAGCAGGGGCACGTAGAGGAACCCAAAATATGATGATTTAACGCAACTTACCTTATACTAAGTTGCACCCTTGAGAAGTTATAGACCTTGAAAGTGGAGTTTCAAATTTCGAGAAAAATCAATATTTGAGTTATACTTGAACTAAGAAAAACCAAATTTGATACACGGTGTGAGTGTACCAAGAGCATTAATCGACAGTAAGTAGAGTTCAATTGAAGCATTTTAAAGGGTTGATAAGGAATGCTGCACTACTAAAATGTGACAGAATTTCCCCCGTTGGGGGATTTAAAAATTTATTACTTTATTTTATGAGAAATTTAATTCTAAAACATTTCTTACTCGTGTTAGTTTTCAAATACTTTGTCATTTTCAACAAAAACACGATTAACTAATAATACGTAGTGTAGCTGTTATTTAAAATCATCGAAAATTCAAAGGTTGGCTATGAATTTAAACGTCAAACTTGACGATCAGGAAAAAAAGTCATTTAGCGAACAACTTGAAATATTATTAGTGCTAGGTTTCTGTGAAGGAAACTACAGAAGAAGTGTCGAAGAATATCGGAGAAGATTACCAAATTTTGTAATCCCCCATAGAAAAACATTCTCCTTTGTTGGAAGGCAAACTCAAGAAACGGGCAAGTTGCTCAGTAACACTCGAGAACATGCCATTGCAATCAGGGCACAAGACGAAGAATTTATTTTGAATACAATTATTGAAGATGACCCACATATTAGTACTAGAATTCTATCTAGACAAACTGGTATATCGCAAACTTCTGTGCACCGAGTGATCAGACATAATCTACTACACCCATATCATATCCAAAAAGTGCAAGAATTGTTATCGAATGATTTAGTTATTTCACCCGCAGAGGTATTACAAATTTACATAGCAATCATGACTATTCCGATGTAAACCCTCATTCAGTAATTCCTCAACATTTCCTACGCGAGTTTAAAATAAATGTTTGAATCAGTGTTATTGATAGGTATTTAATTGGTCCAGTTATTTTATTGAATCGACTACATGGTGAAACTTATTTAGAATTTCTCCTGGATCTACTTGACGAGGTGTCACTACAACTCTGTTCATTGGTTTATGCATGATGGAGCACCTCCTCATTTTAGTAATATCGTTAGAGACTTTTTAAACCACCAGTATCCAAATAAATGGATTGGGAGAGGGAATAATTGCCCACAAGTTTGGTCTCCACGATCACCAGACCTCAACAAATGTGACTTCTTTCTTTGGGGAACGTTAAAAAAAATTTGTGTATTCCTTGCCAGTTACGTTTCGAGCAGAATTGTGGAATTCAATTATGGATAAATGCACATTCGTTAGAAACAATCAGCAGTCATTGGGTAGAGTAGACTTCAATTTTCGACAAAGGATGCCTGAGAGAAAACGGTGATCATTTTGAACAATTTCTATAACTTACCAGTGCAAATTGTTATGTTATTTCTGTTGTTTAAGTTGTTTGTTTTTCTATTAAATTAATATTGTTCCAACTTTTTTCTTGATTATCAAGTTTGACGTTTAATTCATAGCCATCTTTTGAATTTTCCATGTTTTTGTTGATAAAGTTTTTTAAAAACTAACAAGAGTAAGAAAAGTTTTAGAATTAAATTCCCCATAAAATAAAGTAATAATTTTTTAAGTCCGTCGAGTAAAAAAATTCTGTCACATTTTAATGGTGCATCATCCCTTATCAACCCTTTAAAATGCCTCAATTGAACTTACAACTTACTGTCGATTAATACTCTTGGTACACTCACACCATGTAAAGAGTGACTGCAAAAAAAGCCATTTTTCCGCCTGTTTTTGAGACTGACAGCGGCGACAGGGAAAATCCTAGAAATATTCTAAAAATATCCAAATACTCATGAAAAATGAAAATGAGCATCACTCAGTTTTTCGAAAATTTTCGCAAATCGCCCTTATTTAGGGGTTGAAAAGACAAAAAAAGTGAACAAATTAAGAATCAGCAACAGTTGTAATACCCCAAATATTTCTATGTTGTTATCAAAATAATATTATGAACGTGAAAATATCTAATTTCTTATTTGATATGGTCTTGTCCGGATTGAAAATCAACCCATAATATCCCTAAAGGGGTGAAATCATCCCCTAAACGCCTAAAAATGCAAAAAATATATTGAAAGTTACAATTTTTATTCTTTTTCTTTTATACATGACAATTGAACCATTAATAGCCCACAATCACTAGATCCGAAGGAAAATACCCCTAAATGAGCGTAAAACCACACCTAAGTTCAACCATCGGTTTCAAAGTGCATAAAATAATTATAATGCATGAAAAATATAAATAACGAAAATACATTCATTAGAATAATTTATACCCAAGTACTCCCATACATTATCAATCATTTAAAAAAATAATCGTCCCTCAAGGGGTAAAATCATCCCCCAAATATACAAAAATTGTAAATAATGTGAAATAATATTATTTTGATAACAACATAGAAATATTTGGGGTTTTACAACTGTTGATGATTCTTAATTTGTTCGCTTTTTTTGTCTTTTCAACCCCTAAATAAGGGTGATTTTCGAAAATTTTCAAAAAACTGAAAGTGATGCTCATTTTCATTTTTCATGACGAGTTTTTGGATATTTTTAAAACATTTTTAGGATTTTTCCTGTCGCCTATGTCAAAGTATCAAAAACAGGCAGATTTTGCGGTCACTCTGTGGTTTTTCTAACTTCAAGTATAACTGAATTGATTTTTTTTTTTTAAATTGAAACCCCACTTTCAAGGCCTATAACTTCTCAGGAGTGCAGCTTAGTATAAAGGTAAGTTGCGTTAATTCACCATATTTTGGGTTCCCCTGCTCTGTGTCAGTTCTTATGCAACACACCGTGTATAATTATCAATTTGATGTAGTCCTGCCCTAGAAGTCTGGACTAACTTCTTTGTGTTAGATGCAATGATGTATAGTCGCGTCAAAGTAGGTTTTCACCTTGAACTTTGCCGGGACAGGTCCGATTTGGTTGATTTTTTGTGCAAAATGTTCATTGAGACACTACTATCAAAGTTGGCCAAAATCTAGATTCCCCCCCCCCCCAATTCCGCCCGGTGGGGGGGAAATCTTTGCTAATCTCAACAAGGTACATTCTTCATAAAGCTGGGTTTTGAACCCCCAGACGTCCTTTTACACACCCCTGGGAAGGTCGCAAAGGCGATTCGACCCGAAAAATGGATTCAGGGCACCTCAAAATCCCCAAGTGGAACATTTGGCCCGCTCGGGAAGGCAGCTTTATGAAGAATGTACCTTGTTGAGATTAGCCAAGCCCCCATTGGGGGGGAATTCGGGGGGGAGGGGGCATCTAGATTTTGGCCTGCCTTGATAGTAGTGTCTCAATGAACATTTTGCACAAAAAATCAGCCAAATCGGACCTGTCCCGGCAAAGTTAGAGGTTTTTGGGTTCTTAGGCCTACTGTAATAATTAAAATGAATCAAAGTGCCTGTTATAGCAAACCGTAAAAAATATTAGATGTTATGTTTTATTATCTTTTTTCATTATTTTCTATATCTTGTTGCCTTTTACGCAGACACACCAATGGATTTTCGTTCCCGGCACGCTTCATCCCCTTTACTAGTCCAAAAGCTAACGATGAATCACTTTCTATAATTTCGACCGTGGAGTATAGTATTGCATATTTTCATTTTACTTGTTATTTAATAAGGTCTGTTCTCAAGTTTCCCTTTAACTAAATTCGTGGAATGTTTAAGTTTGTAAAACAAAGATTATTGTAGTCAATTTCATAACTTTATTCAATTGGCCAAGAATAAATAAGTTGGTGTTGACTTCTGATATAACCAAACCTTATGAAAATAATTTCAATGAATTGGACTTGTAACGAATGGTTTCAATCAATAACGATATAAATTTTGCAGAACGCCGTCGAGCCAATGCAAGTCGATGCTCCACCTGAGGATAACGATAATAACGAAGAGGAGAACTACACAGTTGAAAATCCCTCCTTAGATTTGGAAGTATATGCTAATAGCTATATCGGTTTAGCCAAATTATACCGCCTTATTTATATAGCGGATCATTGTCCTTCCCTTAGATTAGAAGCACTTAAAATGGCCATATCATACGTTATGACGACATACAATGTTAACTTATATCAGGTACTTCATCAAAAGTTAGGAGAAGCTACGACGGCTATGAGCGTCCCCGATGTAGCAGCCCCATCGACTTCTCAAGATATTCCTACTATGGATAGCATGTGGATGGAAACCAGATCAAAAAAAGCTGCTCTAAAATTAGAAAAGTTGGATAATGACTTGAAAAATTACAAATCAAATTCTATAAAGGAGAGTATTAGAAGGGGCCACGACGATTTGGGGGATCATTATCTGGATTGCGGAGATCTGTCAAATGCTTTAAAATGTTATTCCAGAGCTAGGGATTATTGCACGAGCGGAAAACACATAGTCAATATGTGTTTAAACGTTATTAAAGTGTCTGTACATCTTGAAAATTGGTCTCACGTTTTGAGTTACGTGTCTAAAGCTGAAGGGACGCCAGATTTTTCCGATACTCAAACTAAAGATGCAAATCAGATAATTCTGACGAAACTAAAATGTGCTGCCGGATTAGCTGAATTGGCTACGAAAAAGTTCAAGTCAGCCGCAAAACATTTCCTACAAGCAAATTTAGATCACTGTGATTTCCCAGAATTGCTGTCTCCAAACAACGTTGCTATGTACGGCGGACTCTGCGCACTTGCCACTTTCGATAGACATGAATTACAAAAAAATGTCATATTCAGTAGTTCCTTCAAACTGTTTTTAGAATTAGAACCTCAGTTACGGGATATAATTTTTAAATTTTATGAGTCAAAGTATGCGTCATGTTTGAAATTATTGGACGAAATCAAGGACAACATTTTATTGGACATGTATCTTGCCCCTCACGTAAATACATTGTATACCCAAATTAGAAATAGGGCCTTGATCCAATATTTTAGTCCTTACTTATCAGCAGATATGCATAAAATGGCTTTGGCTTTCAACAGGACTGTTTCTGCTTTAGAAGACGAATTAATGCAGTTAATACTAGATGGTCAGATTCAGGCTCGCATAGACTCTCATAACAAAATTTTATTCGCTAAAGATGTTGATCAGAGGAGTACCACATTTGAAAAAAGTTTGTTAATGGGAAAGGAGTACCAAAGGAGAACTAGGATGCTAATTTTAAGAGCTGCAGTTTTAAAAAATAAAATACATGTTAAGGTAATTTCCAATTTGTTAGTTACTAGACAAAAATAAAGGTCATGGGTCACAATGAACTTAAATTTTAATCACGTAAACGTGTTTATAAGGTTTTCTTAAATTTTAGTTACTCTAGGTCAATTTGAAATAATACAAGTTTGAATGTAATTAAAAAAATTACAAATTAAATACCTATACAGGCTGTTACAAATTCAATTCTCTCACTACAGGGATCTCGGAAATGGTAAGAGATACGAAGTAGCTTAAATGTGGGCAAAGTAGCATAATCAGGGGACCAACATTATGCCTCTAAAAAATAAAGGCTAATATGATTAGTGTTCAAAGTACTGTGCAACCTCTTTAATCCAAACACCACATTGCCAGGCATGTATATTATGTAAGTACATACACATTTTATTATAATAATATGTATAAATATAAATCATATAAGACACAAAACTTATATAAGGTAAAACATAAACATGTAGTTATATATACATATATGTATTATTTTACGCTTTTCACATTTTTGATTTGATTAACGTGTGTTCGGATTAAAGAGGTTGCACTGTATTTGAAAAAAAACTAAACTTTGGAAATTCGTTTTTGTTTCATATCAACCTTGTTTGAGGTGATATTGAAAAAAGAAGAACACTTTCTCATGGCAACTTTTTGCCCTCTATCGAATGGCATGATCAATTTTTATATGCAACGTTTTGTCTCTCCAGGACCATCATCAACTTCATTTTTTTTAAATACAACCCTGGAAATTTTATTACATTTTTTGCAAGCCTTCATGACCCTCAATACTGTACTGCCTCCACCCGAACTAGATTCAGACGTTTTGTCTCTAAAAATTCATCTTCAATGTATTTCATTCCAAAGGAGGCCGGTTTTTGCCCTAATTTATTTTTGGATGAAAAAATCGGAAAAAAGTTTTTACTACCTACTAGCAATACTCAATCATTTCCACCCTAAACGGACCAACCCCCTCACCCTCCTTTCCCCCTCCACCCCCTTAAATGCCGGGGAAACCATCGCTTATTAGAGGAATCTTTAAAGAGCTTAGAGATGCGAAAGACAATCAATTCCTATGAATCTTACATATGAAGAGTTTTTTGGGTGGCTGATCACGAATTTGGTCTCAGAATCACGAAATTCAAAATGGCGGACAAGAAAAATGAAATGTCTTCAAAATGCATGAATTTTTTTGTAATGGGTTTTTTGGGTATATGATTACGAATCTGGCCTCTAAATCACTAAATTCAAAATGGCGGATTCAATATGGTGGACAAAAAAATTAAAATGTCTTTAAAATGCATACATTTTTGTGTAGTGGGGTTTTTGGGTCTGATCTGAAGGCAGAATTATGAAATTCAAAATGACGTATTCCATATGGCGGACAAAAAAATTAAAAAGATCTTCATAATCCTCAAATATTTGTTTATAGAAATCTTCTAGATCACTGATTACAATTATGAATTCAGAATCACGGAATTCAAAGTCGCTAATCAAATATGCACAAACATATAAACATATAATTATTGATTTTTTCTTTTTCGATTTATTCAATGTGTGTCATCTTATCATATGGATAACAAGGGACAAGTTGATGTGGTGTATACAGACTTTTCGAAGACTTTTGACAAAGTTAATTATGGCATACTTCTTAATAAGTTAAGTTTATTCGGTTTAAACGATAATCTGATTCTTCTCATTAATTCCTATCTTTCTCAACGTGAACTATATGTTTCATATAATGGATTTAAATCTGAAAATTTTATAGCGACATCTGGAGTACCCCAAGGGTCAAATTTAGGGCCACTTCTTTTTATTTTATTTATTAATGATTTATCTCTGTCTTTAAAATCTAATCATCTATTTTTTGCCAACGATTTGAAGCTGTTTCTCATTGTATCTAATTTGGAAGATTGTTTAATACTACAAGAGCAGGTAGATCTTGTAAGTAGATGGTGTGGAAATAATCAATTACCTATTAACATAGATAAGTGTAAGGTCTGCACGTTTATATCCAAAAAAGAACCGTTAGTATTTGGCTACACTGTTGAAAATGCGTTACTAGCACGTTGCGGTAATGTTAAGGATTTAGGTGTAATATATGACAATAGACTGTCCTTCACTGATCATATCAATGCAATTATAAATGCGGCTAATAGAGCTTTGAGTTTTATAGTCAGAAATTCAAGTTCTTTTAATGACGTAACTGCATTGAAGTGCCTGTTTTACTCATTAGTTCGTTCTAAATTAGAATACTGCAGCCTTATATGGTACCCTTACTACCAGATACATACTAACAAGCTTGAAAAAGTTCAATGTCGTTTTCTTAAATTTTTAAGCTTTCAAATTGATGGTTATTATCTAAATAGAGGATATGAACATAGGCTGCTGTTAGATCGATTCAAAATGCAGTCTTTGCAGAATAGAAGAATACTCAATAGTTTATCTTTCCTATTTAAACTTTTTCATGCCAGAATTGACTCAGCATATCTACTGGGTTCTTTCAATATACGAGTTCCTAGACATGGGTCTCGTGCTGATTCCATGTTCTATTGTGGGAATGCTAAAACCAACATACTTCTTAAATCTCCCATCTGTTATGGCAAATAATTATAATTTAATATCTACGCAGTGTGATATAAACCACTGTACCATAAATAATTTGTTATCTGTAGCAACTCAATTTTTTAATTTAATAAATTTTAATTGATATTGTAGAAACTAGAACGTATTTTGTAGTTTATATATCTATTTGCATTTATTTAGAACTATAATTTTTTATATTTTTAGTGTTTTGTACTTTAATGTCTATACTTTTTTGTCCTGTAATTGGAACATTTGTTCTGTTGGGCAATAAATGCATTATTATTATTATCTCATTTAAGGGGGTGGAGGGGGAAAGGGGGGTGAGGGAGTTGGTCCGTTTAGGGTGGAAACGATTCACTATTGCTAGTAGGTACTAAAAAAATTTTTTTCAGATTTTTTTCAGGCAAAAATAAATTAGGTCAAAAACCGGCCTTAGAGGCCCTCCTCCTTTGTCTAAATTTTTTATTTAGATTTCACTGTTTATTGAATTATCGTACTTTCTAAGTGTCGCTAGACCTTGCGAAATCCACCTAGTTATTTAAACTATTAGCATCACATGTTACAATAAAATATTAGTTTTAATCTCCATTTCCATTTCCAAAATTTTTTTTCTAAATATTTCAAAAATTAATCATGTTAATCTTGATTTTTTAGAATCATAATATTGGTCTCCTGATTATGCAACTTTGCCCCCGTTTAAGGTACTTCGTATCTCTTACCGTTTCTGAGATCCCTGTAGTGAGGTGCGAATTTGTAACGGCCTGTACACAATGTGCCCCACGATTGCGTCCTGAAGAGGAGAAACTTTTCTTTATAAATTTATCAGAAAATGTCACTATAAAAGTTCCTATTTGTTTTAAACTTTTAAAAATGTTTTCTTGATTTTTTATACAGGGTGTTGCGTTTTTTTAAATTTAGAAAAATGTCACTAATTGATATTGCTAGTGATCCCAAGGAAATCATAAATATATTTTAATTATTTTGTAAAAAAAACCTTATTTCATATCATTTAACATGAGATAACATGATCCTTGTAATTACAGGGTGTTTGCAAATAAGTGTGAAATATTTTAAGGGGTGGTTGCTGAAGTTATTTTGTGAAAGAAAGTTCATATAAATGTAGGTCGAAATATGCTTTGTTTCCGAGATACAGTGTTTAAATTTTAATTTTTTATTAATTTTTTCGGAGATTTAAAGGTATTGACTCGAAATTTGTTGGTTGTATATTATTTAGAAATATTGACAATAACCTACTAGATAATGTATCGATAGAAATGAAAAATACACAACTTGCAATAAAATGTTTTATTTTCTTTCTAAAAAATGATGCTTCCTACGAAAAAAATTGAAGAGACCAATTTCATTCAGAAGTGATGGTGGATTTCTAAAAAAATATGAAAACGGGAAAAAGCCAGTGGCGTACCATTTTTTTTTTATTCAATAAGGTTGTGACGTTCTCGCACGAACGCCACTGGTGCAAGTAGAAATATTCGGATCACCCCATAAAATGCACACTTATCCATCCAAAGTGTTTTTTAAATTTTGAGTGAATATCGTTAAAACTGAAATAATTAATAAAAAAAAATAAATAAATTTAAACTGTATCTCGGAAACAAAGCATATTTCGACCTACCTTCATATGAACTTTTTTCCACAAAATAACAGCCAACCACCATCTAAAATATTTTGCACTTATTTACAAATACCCTGTATATCAGAAGCAAATGATTATTAATAAAAAAAAAATCATAAAATTTTACTGAAATTTTCTGTTTTGTTATTGGATTATAGATGTATTTGAAGTTACGAAATCATGCTTGATATTATAACACTGGAAATGGTATTCTTTTCGTGTTATTCCTTACAGGTTTTGGAATTTTGGAGAACATTCAGAATTCTAAGATTATAATATTGGAAATCCGGTTTTGTTTCATTTCAGCTTTGTTTGAGGTGATATTGAAAAATTAAGAACACTTTTTCATGGCCACTTTTTGCCCTCTATCGAATGGCATAATTAATTTTTATATGTAACGTTTCGTCTCTCCGGGACCATCATCAACTTCATTTTTTTAAATACGACCCTAGAAATTTTATTATATTTTTTGCAAGCCTTCATGATCCCCAATACTGTACTGCCTCAGCTCGAACCAGATTCAGACATTTTGTTTTGAAAAATTCATCTTCAATGTATTTGTTCCAAATTTATCTAAATTTTTTATTTAGATTTCTTTGTTTATTGAATTATCGTACATTATAAGTGTCGTTAGACCTTGTGAAATCCATCTATTATAGTTATTTAACCACGCATTACAATAAAACATTTATTATTATTAACTATTAAGTTGTTGCATCAAAATTAAAACATTATTACAGTTTTAATTTTATTATGACAAATTAATTCTTAAAAATGCATATGAACAACCAAAACGCCAACTGAATATTATTCTTTAAAAAATTTCAGTAAATGTTCAAAAACACTCGTTTTGGCAAAGGTTGAAAATGAAGATCAGCGTAATATTATTGGAATTTATTATATCTGTACCTGCAACTATGGAAGAGCATGTCAGATGTATTTGTATGAATATCCTGAAAAAAAATAGATCGGAATTTGTTTGAATTTTGAGCATCGGAGAAGCCTAGAAATAACTATAAGCACGGGCTTAAAACTCTAATCATTTTTTATTTTAATGGCGTGGTGGTAATAGTTTAAATAACTAGATGGATTTCACAGTGTACGATAATTCAATAAACAAATAAATCTAAATAAAAAATTTAGATAAATTTGGAACGAATAAACTGAAGATGAATTTTTCGAGACAAAATGTCTGAATCTGATTCGAGCTGAGGCAGTACAGTATTGGGGGCCATGAAGGCTTGCAAAAAATGTAATAAAATTTCTAGGGTCGTATTTAAAAAAATGAAGTTGATGATGGTCCTGAAGAGACGAAACGTTACATATAAAAATTGATTATGCCATTCGATAGAAGGCAAAAAGTAGCCATGAGAGTGTTTTTCTTTTTTCAATATCACCTCAAACAAGGCTGAAATGAAACAAAAACGGATTTCCAAAATTTCGTTTTTTTTTTTCAAATATTTCGAAAACTGATCATGTTAGCCTTGATTTTTTAGAGGCACAATGTTGGTCCCCTGATTACACAACTTTGCCTCCATTTAAGCTAGTTTGTATCTGTTACCGTTTTCGAGATCCCTGTAGTGAAAAGCAAATTTGTAACAGCCTGTATAGAAAACGCTAAAGTTTAAAGTATTAGTAAGTACTTTGTTTTTATTCATACCACCCAATATCTCTTAATGACTCTATTTTATATTTCAACAAATTTGGGTAAAATCAAGTAGTAACATTTTTCACAAACACGAATTTTCTTAAATGACATATTCTCATAAATAAAATTTTCCTTCTTTAGGGCACTATGTGTACAGTCCGTACGATATTTGTTCAGATAAAATTCTATGAAGACCTCTGCGTCACTTTCTTGGAATTAACCGCATTCGACACCCGAGGTAGAAAAACATTGACAGAAAATTTCCAGGCACGCCTTTACCACGGTAAACTGTTAAAAGTGTTAAAGTAGTTCCGATAACAGAACTTTATCGTTTTCTTGGAATTCAATTTCAACAAATATTGTATGGACTGTATAGGTACTGTATATTTAATTGTTTTGAATACAAACATATTTTCATTTACCAATTTTTCATCCAAGAAATTGGCGATTTAACAGGTGAGGTGAGTATAATATAAAAATTGTTAGAATTTTCTACCTTCAATAAAATAAGAAATTGAAGACTAAAACCGTTTCTAAATTATTAGCCGATTTTGGGCATTTTTTCTGTTCAGTGGTATGAATGTTAGTTACATTCAGTATTGGCCTTAGGGATATATTGGTTTATATTCAAACTTGCTAGACATTTTGTAAATATCACTCATTTTTGTTTTGATTTTTATTCTAAAAGTTTACAAATTTACGTTCTGCCAATAAATTTATTGGGTGAAAAATTGATAAATGTAAAACGAGCTTAAATCAAATAACTATTAACATTATTACAGAGCCCACAAAGGGAATCGAGTCAAGCAGTAGAGATTACAGTAACACCAGGTACAAGTAATGTTTTAACGGCAAGGAATTAAAACAATCATGTAACATTTTGCATCGTATAATAAAGTTTTGTTATTTATTGTTTCCATCTTTAATTTTTATAACCTCTTATTTTTATATGCTGTGTATACTTGTCAGTATATTGTAAATTATAAAAAAAAATTGAGAGTATACACATTTTAAAATCATTTTGTACTGGGTGATAAAAAAAAAGGTAAAGGGAAACATGTACTATTTATTTAAATAGAACTGTCATATTCCACCCTTCGAGCGAGCTTCAGGATTTCAGAACAACCAGTATATTCCTAGAAGTCGTCTTGTACCTACAGATATGCCGGAGATCATTGAATTGGGAAGGAGGAAGACACTCAAATTTGCCTACCTTTCCAATCCAAACCGAAAACCCGCCATGGTTGCGAAACTAATCGCCGTCGGCCGGGCAAATCAAAAAAGCCTCCACGGTATCATTTCAGACATCGAACTCGATACCCTCAGAGAGCAATTTCCGCGACTCTGCATCTCAGTGCAGACGTCGCCCCATAACACGACATCGATCCTCCCGGTGATAGCGCTTCTAAAGCCTAAAGACCAAATTCACCGATGTTTCCAATGTCACCTGCATCGCAACCGATCTCGCCTGGGTTTGCCATCCCGGCGCGTAGTATTCACTGCCGCGACTCTCGCAACCTGCAGACGAACCCCGGGATGCTTCGAGGCGATATTTGGAAACTAGCATCTAAATTTTTACCAACCTTTCGAATTGGTTAAGGACACTATCGTCAATAACTCGAAAAGTTATTGATCGATCGCTCAATAACTCGAAAAGTTATTGAGCGAGCGGTGTCAAAATTTAATGCAGCACTCCTCAAGTCGCTGGCATTATCTTACTAAATTTTCGTCCGAATCGAATCAGCCAAACCGCCGTTATACGGGGAAACGCGGATTTCACGTTTTCCGCGTTTTCAGCCGTTCCGCTCATTCGATCTCGGCCAAACCTCAAAACCACGCTAGAGCATCCCTAGGTGGTTATCATATCCAAATTCGAGCCGAATCGAGCGACTACTAACGGCCAGCTAAGCCATAATAGGTTTTCACGCCTTTAGAGCTGCCGCCGAAAGTATCCGCGCGATCTCGGTCGAACCCTCCAACCACGGCACTATGTCATGCCGTGTATCTAAACACAAAATTTCAAATGAATCCATCCAGAAATAAGACCTCCGTAGGCCCTTTTACGAGGACGGGGAAAATATCACCTATCTTTCCAATTTCCCCGTCTTTGGGCCGAAAGGACCGTCTTCCGAAGGTTCCACCGCTCTGGCGGTTGGATACGATGCTCGGCAGCCCAAGCCGAGACCGCGGGTAGAGTTTTTCCCAAACCTGGAAAAAACTCCAAAATCCCCGACGCCGACATCGACAATCCGTAGAGGCCAGAGGGGAACGAGTCCCGGCGTTGATGGGGACGATGGATGATTTTGGTTCGAGATTTTGGCGGACAATTCAAGGCCCGGTCCGCCAAAAGTATGGAAATCCCACAAAAGTGATCGAACGTCTACTTTTGGCGTTTACAGTACTTCAGTGGGAGTACATGAGACGGAAAGCGATACAGAGCAATTGTGTAACAAATCTTATTCATGGTAAATAACTTGTATATGTTAATTGTGAACCTTTATTGTTTGTTAATTCTGTTCAATATATACTTTTAACATATCTTCCACGGTTTGATTGAAAAAACCCTGTCATCAAGCTCAAGAACTTTGGAGCTCAAGCTCACAGGCTCGCTTCACGAGGCTTCCGTCGAGGCTGCCATTCCTCGACGTGATATTGATAGTGCTTTGCAACCACTACTCGCTTAACGAGACAACCACCCGAGGTAGCCTAGCCTGAGGTGAAGACCCTGTTCGATAGCCCCCTGCATCGAAACAGCGGTAAACTCCAGGATCCACTTGCGACCTGCGAAACCGTCCGAGACTGACCACCTCCGACGAAGATCCTGTGCGATAGCCATTCGCATCGACACAGCGATACTCCAGGCTCCTCCAGAGACCTGCGTCCCGCCCGAGGTAGCCCAACCTGAGGCGAAGATCCTGTTCGATCGCCCCCTGCGACGAAACAGCGATACTTTCAGGCTCCTCCAGAGACCTGCATACCGTCCGAGGCTTGCGACCCTCCGACGAAGACTTTGATTCCGACTGTGCCGGCTCCATCGAGAGACCCGCACCTCGGTACAAAGTACACACATAGGCTCCTACGAGACCTACAATTCAGACTCCATTGAGATCTGCAAATCCGAGGCAATCTTCCTCGTCAAACTTCTAGGCGGTCACTCGTCGAGGCAACCTTCCTTGTCAAACCCCTACGAGGCATTTTCTTTCTGACCCACCGGCATAAAGCAATAGTACGCACGTTATTGTGGCAGCGTACTTCCAAATTTAGCAGTAGTTGTCCTTGCTTCTTAGGGCTCCCTCGAGAGACCCACATTTAATAGTAGAGTCAGTGTCTTCTACCAGACGTCTACAAGACTTTCGGAGCAAAAGAGCTTGTTCCGACATTGTCGTACGGGGTAAGATGTATCCCTGCGATGCGACTTCGATATCCAGTGCTACGAGGGTTGGTGCCTTCGAAGGTACGACAAATAATAAATCAGATCGTGACAATATCACTGTGCCCTTATTAAAGATATTTCTCATAGAGATTCCAAATAAACATGCGATGCTGTTTCTTAGACTTTGATGTTATGAATTCCAAAAGCAAAAATTTTTGAGGAATATGAGCATAATGTTAGTAAACCCGAATAATTTTACTAGAAACTCAAAGAATAATATTCTCGGATCAAAATGATATTGTTACAACCTTTTGTATGGGAAGACTCCTGTGAACATGTGCTCAAATAAATTAACCTCATTATTTATTTGTTAGTGGTTTGTACTTCTGAGCTTTATAAAGAAGTCGACGAAAATTAAAACATGTTCTAATTCGTGAAGAATGAAATAAATTCATGATATAACTATAATTCGTGACAAACTTCATTTGAATGCGAAGTTATTTACAAAGATTTGAAGAAATTTGGGAAAAAATTTGCAATGTAATTTTTATCTATTTCTTCATGAAGTTCTGAAATACCAATAATAAATAGTAAGGTTAAGGTACCAACTTCACCTATTTTTGGCCAGTTAGGGGACTTGTACAAATTACATAAGAGCATTTATTTTAATATTTGTCCCCCCAAACCCTCACGTAAGAAACCGTAAGTTTTGCAGTACCCCTCCCTCTATTCTTAGGTAAGATTTTTCTAATCGAAGGGGGTTAACAGCACGTTACATAAAAAAATATTCTGATTTTCTCATCCAATCCAATTAATTATTGATGGCAACCATGACCACCGCTGTACACACTTTACAGATTTATGAGTGAGCTACAAGGAGCCCACATAATCAGTGTTATTCAAATGAATCTTGTAAGTCGAATTAAATTGACTGCACATTAAAAATACATTTCCTTTTTAATGTTTTCATAAGGCTAATATATTGAATTATCTAAATAACTTTGTAAACCAAACTTTAAATTAAATTTTTATGAAAATTTCTAGGATGGGTGGCGCCCTAGAGTCCCCTCGCACCAGGCACCACTGGTAAAATCTCAGTCTAATGTCTTAAATTTTTTAAATAATTCCCAGACAATTTTTTGGATTTGTTAGGAATACAAATAATATACATTTTATAATTAATAACTTTATTACTTATCAGTACAAACATACTTGTTCGACAGAATATTTCATATTGTTGGTTCCTATACCATTACTACATGGTTTTCTCATTTTAAAGTAATTTAAAACGGTCGAGAGAAATTTTAAATCTTCAAATGAACTTAAATGCTGCAAAATTAAATTGTTTAAGTTGTTTAATGCTTCCATTACAGAATTATCTTTGGAAAGTAATAATTTCTGATAATTTGCATCTATTATGACGAAACTCCATTCTATTAATTTTTCATAGTTTTTCACTACATTCTTGACAGGAAGTAAATGACCATCCTCAGACCATAAAAAACATATGTAATTTAATAAAGTGACGACATTACTCAGGGTAAGTTCAGAACGTAGATATGGCAGAAGTAAAATTTCACTAAACGGTTTACATAAAATTTTGTCAATTAGTTCAGTTCTACTAATGGGTTGTAAATCAGATGGAAATGATTTTGACGGATGTTCCAACTGATTAGGAAATGCTGTACAATCTAAAACAGTTAAATATTTTAATAACTTTGCTATATATTTTTCAGGTATATCAGAAAAATAATCGATGCATAACGATAAGAAGTTAATATCTTGGTTTCTGAATATTACGATTAATAATTCTTCTAGAATTATACTTTCTGGAAGACCTTGCTTAAGTAGGTCATTCATTTTTAATTTAAGTGTTTCGGGGATCTGTTTATCCCCTAACTTAAACTTATGATCCCAAGAAACAATTTCTGTTTCCTGTACAAGAGTAACATCAGCATTGGTTTCACTTTGTATCGATTTGTGACTACCTATTAAGGCCGCTAGTTGTTCTGTTTCTAGATAATAGGGAATAACTGCTAAGTTTTGTCCAACTGGTAATAACAAATTATTTTCGTAGTTCCACAACTTCGCACCATTTGTAAACAATTTAAAAGACTGTTTTGATTGCGTCACTTTAAATTGAGTATTATATATAATTAGTATGGCCCCTTCTTCATTAGAATTTGCTCCAAACATAGCCATATAATTTTCATCTAAAGCTGATATGCAAACAGTGTATTTTGTCGAAATGTGTTGTATTACTGTGAATAACTCTCCTGGAAATGGCATGTCAGATTCTTCGAGAATGTATGAAAAAATTCTCCCATCTGACCCTGAAATAATAAGTAAATAAGTTATATAAGGGTACTTCAAGGGTATAATCTAGAACCCAAATGGTGTCGATTTAACCAAATTTGCTTAAACATCGCAAAAAACCTACAAGATGTTAAAATTTCTTTTTTTATTTCTTGTTTTCTCCACAACTCAGAACCCAGTTAACCGATTTGAGCAAAATTGCTGTTGCTTAGTTTCTCTTCATGCAGTGATTGTTCCTATTAAGTTAAATCATACATAAGCGTTCATTTTAATACAACCCTTTGTGAATATTCTGTAACTTTTTTGTATGTTTAAATTTTTACAAACAGCTATCAGAAATAGGTAGAGAATTTTATTCTACACAAAAAATCTATCAAAAGTCAAAATTATGCTCAGTTATGAAGATATTACAGAAAATATTTATTAACACATACCCCATATTTTTTGGAAATAACTACATATCCATAACATGACAATTTTGATAAGTTACTGTTTGTTTCTGAAAATCATGACTTTCCTTGGCCTTCTCACTGTCCAGATTTTAATCCGTTAGACTTATACTTTTGGAGTCATTTGAAAGGAATTGTTTACAACTCTGTAATACCCATAGACCACCTAGACTGGCTTATAGAGCGACTTTGGTGAAAACACTTAGGAGCCTGATTTGGAGCCCAGTGCTCAGTCGTGTCCTAGCATTTGACGTATACACATCGCTGTGATTTCAATAATTAGACGTTTTATCATGGGCAAGTGTATTGTAAAACATTGTATAAATAGAAGTGATCGAGTTGGTGAAGAGAGGCGAAAAGTTTCCTTCTTTAGGTAAGTAAAAAAAAAGGAATATATAAAAGGTAAATATGTAGGCCATTTTTCGGTTGACGTCACAAGTTTCCAGGGTTAGCTTTATAATTTTGTTCGCCCATATAGTGTAGTGATTAACGTGATATTGTTATTATAAAATAATGAATGAATTACTGTAAAATATTTTTAGTAATTATTTACTTTGCGAGTCTCAAATTTTTATGAAATTTTACCTATTCCCGCCATTTCGAGATAGCTGAAAATTAATTAAATATTTTTTTCAATTGAAAAAATCGCAAACAAAACTAATTTCAGATTCATGTTCAGCACCCTGGAAAAGGAGAGTTGGCAAAATGTGATTAGAAAAATCAGAGAGTTTTGTGACAAAAAAATAATAATCAAGTACGCTTCGATTTTTCAAACCTAATATTTAAATTTTTATAGATTTCCAAGGAATGTTGACATAAAATGGAGATGGGTGAAGGCTATTAAAAAACAGGACTGGACACTAGCATGTACATTATAGTATATATCGGCGGTTTCGTAATAATAACAAGTTCTCTAATAAAGCCAATAAAATGTGAAGACTGTAAATAGTTTAATGTCAAATACACAGTATTCGTAGTCAATTAATTTTTATTAAAGATTGTGGTTGTTTGACGTATTCATCTCAAGATGTCATAGTAATATGCCAAGAAACAGAAAAATTAATAAAATTTTTTAATAATGATGAAAGCAGAACACCTAGGCTACAGAAAAATAAAATTGTTTATAATGTATTAAAAAACTTTTTGAATGTGAACATATTTGAAAATTTGCATGAACATCAATTTGCATGAACATGAATTTGATAGAACTTGTAAGGGAAATAAATTAATATTATTTAGAGGACAATAAATATATTTAAATTATTTTGTAGTTTTATTTAATATGAAACTAAAATATACTTTTTTCTGAATTACAAACTTAAAATTGAATATTTGTCATAAGATGCAATATAATGTTTAACATGTAATAAAAATATTACTTAATCCGGATCTGCTTAAAGATGCGCGCAATCAGATTGCCTTCCACACTCCCCTTCCCCGGATTTTGCATTCACTGGTACCCGTGCATTAGAATTAGATACGGCCAGTCTAGGTGGTCTGTGGTAATACCTAATATGGGAGAAGAACTTTGGGATAGAATAAAAGATGCCATACGACAAGTCAAAGGAACGTATAATTCGTTTCCTATTTTCAATAGTTTCATAAAATGTTTAAGAAAATGCGTCGAAGAGAAAGGGGGACATGTAGAACATTTGTTATAAATTGGTAGACTTTTTATTACTGCCACCTTTCAGTTTATTATGTTATTAATTATGTTATTTATTATGTTTATTATAGATACGTAGTTATTTTAAAAAAATATGGAGAATGTGTTAATAAATATTTTCTGCAATATCTTCATAACCGAGCATAATTTCGACTTTTGATAGATATACATTTTTTGTGTATTCTCTACTTATTTGTGATAGTTAAGTGTAAAAATTTAAACATACACCAAAGTTACAAAGGGTTGTAGTGAAATGAACGCCCTGGATGATTTAACCTAATAGGAACATAACCACACAAGTAAATTTGGTTAAATCGAAACGATTTGGGTTCTAGTCAAGTATGTAACATTCGTTAGGTGACACCCTGTATAAGGAAAAATAAAAAAAGACAGTGGTACATTTAAAAGTGGAATATTTAAAAAGCTTATTAAACCTTAAAAATTTGGCACTTATAGACAATGCAATGCAATAATTTTCAAAAGTATTTGGAGATGCGCAATAAATCCATTTATATACTTACATAAAGTTAATAAATGTGCAGTGTTTTCCATAACATGAATAACACAGCCCTTCAAACTGTATAAAGTGTCTCTGTATAGCTTTTTCTTTATAAATACACATTTTGCTGAATTATACTTTGTCCAATATAAATAAAGCTCATCCTCAGATCTAACAATTAATCCAACATAAAACTGATCATTTACTTTTGCATATAGGACATCATCAATTTTTTCAATGTTTGAAATTACTCCCTCAAAATTTAACGTTTTCCTTGATTCTAGAGCTTCTGCAAGAGTATAAAGATTTCCATTTTCAAATAAAACAAATGTATCCTCATTATTGGAAAATATTGTATATATTTGTTGATTAAACTGCAAATATAAACACAAAATAACAGTCATATTTTCAATACCCTTATCATAGTACCTTGTATTTCTTCAATTTATCTAAATTTTCGTCTTCATAACTCCACAATTTAATGTACGACTGATTGAAAGCTGCTACATACTTAGAACTTTTCTTGTCATATAATACTGGGGAGCTAAATTTTTCTTTTGTCTTCCAGCAACATACTTGTTTTTGATCCGAAAGCTGTGACAAATATATTCTTTTTAGTACTACAATGTGTTTCACTATTTATTAAAGTAAATTATTGATAAAAATTTTATATGTAACATATATTGTGTATCAGCTGCTGTACTTTTACTTTATTAAAGGGTAGGTATTATGCTAATTTAAATTCATTTTAAAATTTAAATGAAGTAGAATTATCTTAATTAATAACCAGACATGTCATTTTATAGTCGTTGCTAGAGGTTTTGGGATAGAGGCAGTAACTCCGAAGTGCACAATTTCTTACGCATGACTAGTATTTTGCTAGTAGATGAGAAAAAAAAATTGTTCTGCTCTGGAGCAGACCGGGAAAATTCGGGACATAGCCGAAAAACTGAAAAAAAACATGAAAAGTGTTGAGAATTTCACAAGCATTCAAAGGACCAAAGTTATAGAGCATAAAATTGTCTGCAAACAAGGTTTCTATAGATTTTTTCATACAGTGCGTTATTTACGAAATATTTAGGGATTTACATAAAATGACGATTCTTATGCAAATCAGTCAGAAAAACATGTAATTCAAAGCGGCGCTGCGCTAAATGTGCGACTACTATTTCATTTCTTGATGAAAATACATGAAACAAAGTTTATTTGAAAGGGGGAGCTTCAAACTTTCCTTATGTGTTCCATTTTACAGAGAAAAATAAATCCTTCTTTAAGAAAACTTTATGGGATCATCGAGACTAGAGCTTAGTTGGCAGTCAAACTTTACATTTTTTTTACAAAGTTAAAGGGAAAACCAATCAACTAAACCAAATTGGGCAAATATTTAGCAATATAAAACCAGTTACATGCATTTTGTATTAATCGATCCCGGCAAAAATTTGCCTGTTTTATTTTATTTATAGTTTTGCGCTGGCTCCACATTTTCTTCCAGCCTCGGAGAAAACATCTAAGTATTGTGTCTCAGTATATAATATATAGTATAAGAATTTATTCTTTGAAACCCGTTTTTTACGAATATGACATGAAAAAATCATTATAGCTCATTCAATATTTCCAAAGGTTTGAGAAACACCCTAAAAAAGAGGCAGGAATGAAAACCCCCATAATACAGATTACCAGAAAAGAATACAGTAAGTATTAATATTACAGCAAATTGTAGCTCAGAACCTATGCTTTCCATTTATTATACTGGTTTTCTACCTGAATATTTGGACAACAATTTTCCGATGTGAAAAGGTGTGAGTAATTCAATGTCACCTATCATCAATTTTGACAATAAGACAGAATAGTACACTATGTAACGAGCGAGGAAAAGTTGCCAATAGCGTCACGGGGGTGCAGTTGGTACCAGCTAGACGGTGCTCCACCTCATTGTGGAAACGAAGTATCCTGTCAATTAAATGAAATGTTTGAAGACAGGTGGATTAGACATCTAGGATCCTGGGATTGACCACCAAGATCTCCAGATCTGTCACTACCAAATTTTTATATCTGGGGTGCAGTAAAAGAGAAAGTGTACTCAACGCCAGTTTATTCCAAAGAAAACCTAGTTGCCTTTATAAGAGAAGCCTTTGAAACTTTACCTGCTGCCCAAATATCTGGAGCTGTTACAGATGGGGTAACAAGAAGGATACACAACTGTTTACAAGTAGATGGCGGTCACTTAGAGCAAATTAGAAAATAATAATTATTTGTATTATGTAATGTAAATGTAAATCTGTTAATAAAATTATTTTTAATTTATCCCTACTGATTGGTAGTCAATGAGTGCATCTCTTATTAGATACTCTGCAAGTTGTATTTATTATCTTCTGACACTCCGATGAATAAATAATAAATTTAGATTGTCAGTATTTGAATAGATGTTAACGTTTTCCATTCTTTAACAATAAATAATACTCAAATAAACATTCACTAAATGTGTTAAATTGACAATAAACCAGTGATAGATTAGGTGCTTGTTTTGAAGTTCCACTAAAAATTTCACAACCATCCTCGCAAGAAATTATGCGATACGTTGACTTCACGAAAAACAGTAAATACCTTAAAAACGAGAAGAGATAGGTATAGGGTATAGGGAACCATTATGCCATTCGAAAGAGAACAAAGTTGTTCATCAGGTTGCGCAAAAATATACAGTAAAAAAAATAAGTTAAGACGGTTTTAAGTTGACTAAATTCGGCATTAAATTTCTACCATCCTGTATGAAATTAAGTCATTTTGAATTATGACAGGGAAGCTTAGAGTTAGTTATGTCCCTTATAAATTTTATCGCTCTAACTTGATTATTGTAAAATATACATCTTTTTGAATTAGGCAGTACTTTTTTAATTTTTTTTTTAAAAGAATTAAATATATCAAAAACGGTTAACTTTAAGAATAGGAAACCTTTATGAAAGTTCACCTAAAAATTGGCGTAGAATCCAAAATTGCAATAATATACAGGGTGTTATATTTAAAATAACGAAGATGACGTCAACTTCCGGTATAACCGGAACCGTTAGGTGGACGCCAATATTTTAGTTGAGAAGGGCATGTCCGAAAACACTATTGCCCACATTTTCTAATGTCTCATCACCGTGGGACATCCTGTATATAGATTGGTTAACTCAAAATTGAATTTTTGGGAACAATTAATTTTAATTTAAAAGTACATTATCTGAAAATTTTAATTTAAGGCAATTAGCTAATTATAGTAAGCCAGAATTTTCGATAATGAAAAAACACTGGTTGACAACTGATAAATGGTTTATAGTAGAACAGGTTAAAGAAGTTCCAACAAAAATCACGACCTAAATACAGTCCAAAAAATACTCACCCTGTATTTTCCAGCAATATTTTTTCCCAATGTAACAATTACATTTTCTTTTTCTGAATCTTCAGAAATGCCTAACAGAGTTTTGCTTTCAATTAGGGGACACAAACCATAATATGATCCTAATTTTGCCATAATGTATGCATATGTTTTTACATTAAAAATAGTTACTACAAATTAACAACATTGATATAACAAATTAGGGTACCTATATGAATTCTCTCAATACAGAAACATGCATACAAATCATTTGTGCATTATGCATTAAAAAATATTTAATGTACAAAACGTACACTGATTATTGAATAGTGTGTTCAAATGTTCAAAATTTATAGGTTATCCACAATAAATAGGACGTTTTTGGCGACCCAAACCAAGGTCGCTAAAAGGAGTCGGTTGCCAAACCACATATAATTTGGTTAGCTTCAGAGATGCACGGTACGATACAATTTTTCTGAGTACCAGGGCCAGGTTTTTTCATTCCAATACTCGATATTTTGTACCGATATTACGGCTTACGATACAATACGATCCGGTACATTTTCTGGCAATACCTATCGGTACTGAAGTAAACCTTAATGCGCGCGCCATTATTCCATGGCTAGAAATTGGCCTCAATGATTTGGGATCGAGGGGGATTATCCCTCTTTATCCTGCCTCATCTCGTGTAGGCCTGGACAGCCTTCGTAGGTGGGCCCCATCCGTCGTCTACCCCGACCGCAAATGCGGCCGGTGTAGGCGCTTTGTGGGACCTCCTTTTGTCCTGGCTGGGCCCCGCCGGCTAGGGCCCTTTCTTCTGGCGCTCTTCTTGCTTCGCCGGCTCGTCTGTGTAAACCCCGGGGGTAGTGTCATGTTTATGTGTGGTATGGTTGGGTAGGGTAGTGCGGCTATGCAGCCTGGGATGCGCTTTGCTAAGG
>NW_019416652.1:38016-40344 GCF_000390285.2 Anoplophora glabripennis
GGGAAGGTGTGTAAGTGTTAGTCGTGTGGGGATGCCCCCTCACGGGGGCGTACGTGTCTTTTGGTGTATTTGTCTGTCTGGTATATTGTTTGTCGGGGGTCGCAATTTTAAAGAAATGTATTCTAAAGTAATGCAAATAACTGATAAATAAGTAAAAACTTACCTGGGCATAACCCCGGCACAGGTGCTGTAACAAAGATGCCGACGGCGTCTATGCTTAAGCCGGGGATTAGGTCGGTGATTAAAAGGAAAGAAAGGGATTCTTTCCAGGTAGCCTTAATAAAGGCAGGTAGAATTTGCTCCTTGCACTACACTTTCACAAAACACGTGTGCTCTGGTCGGCTGCCCGCTAGGAACTCAGCTGATTACCAGAACTTTCCAAAAAAAGTGACCTAAAATCAGTAGATTTAAAGCTATTAGCAGCTTATAAACTCGACGTTATAATCTAGCGGTAAATAACTAATTTGTGTGCCTATAGCAATTGCAGTCCAGACAGTTGCATGAAATTATGGTTGATATACAGTCTTTGAACGATGGCGGCGTGACTTTTTTTAATGTAAAAAAATCTAAAACGCAGAATTTTCCGACCGCATCCAAATCAGAAATCTGTTGCGATTTAATTTACCCTTTTTATGCCGTGTTTTGTGTTTCCATACAACACGCCTCCGTTTAAAAAATACTATTTGAAAGGTTTATGTTATATTTTCTGTTTATTGTATAAATATGCTGTTTTTTTTTAATCTTTGAATAAATATGCCTAATCAGTAATCATATATGTACCAGTTTTTTGTGTACTGGTAATTTTTCATTAATACGTTACGCCATTACCGGTATTTGTTAAAGTATCGTACATGTCTATATAGTTAGCTTGAATTTACTTGCGTCAGAAGATAGAGTTGGGTTACACCTCTATGAAAATGCTTACCCGCCGTTCTNTGTACCAGTTTTTTGTGTACTGGTAATTTTTCATTAATACGTTACGCCATTACCGGTATTTGTTAAAGTATCGTACATGTCTATATAGTTAGCTTGAATTTACTTGCGTCAGAAGATAGAGTTGGGTTACACCTCTATGAAAATGCTTACCCGCCGTTCTTTTTGTTGATGTTGGCGGTCTAAATGATTTGGGACAGAGGTTGACTATCCTTCCTTGTCCTGCCTCATCACTGTAGGCCTGGACAGCCTCGTGAAGGTGGGCCCCATCCGTTGTCAACCCCGACCGTAAGTGGGTCTCTTCTGGCGCTCTTCTTGTCTTCTCGCTTCTTTCTTCTCCGGCTAAACTAGGATAAATCTGACGGACTATAAAATTGAAAAAAAAAATGTTGGGCTTACTGAAACGAACTTCACGAAGATTTTTAATTTTCATAAAATTCATGATTTCTCCGCGCCGTTAGAATTTGTCTTACTTCCCCAAGACCCAGAAGTCTTCTTTGAATGGAATTTTTTTGCTCGAATTGCTACAATAGCTGTCTTTCTTTTAAGTAACAACAAAAACATTGTTACCAGTAAATGAGGGGATAACGAGTTTTCCATTCTTCCATCGTGGTTAATCAACAAAATGGTTAAACTAATCTCAAAAATCCATAAAATTAAAATTATGTTGTCATTTTATTAAATCAATCGTATTGCGTATGTCCTGTAACCGGCATGGAAGTCGGCACGGATGTCAAAGTTTGCAGCTTGCGAAGTTTCGCGCGCACTTCAACTCGTTTGCCAGCTCGAGATTTTATTCTGAACGGCTACATTGAAATGCGAAAGGTAAGCACGCGTGGCCAAGTCAGACTTCGCCCGCGAATTGATTGTGAATGGGGTTTTACTCCTCGGGGGTAGTCGTCGCCGCGTCCGCCACACGCCAGGAGATAGAGTAAAGCCACTTGATAATCATGGCCAAACCGGGTTAACTTCATTTCTCGCGAAAATCTGAAATAGTCCAAGCATTATAGAGAAATGCTTACAGAAATTATTACCTGGACAAAAAAAATATGACCGTATAGAAAATTAAATTTTAAATTGAGTTTCTTGTTCTTTAAACTCGATCCAATATGGCGAACATGGTTAAAAAAAATCGCAAAGTTGAAAAAAACGGTTTTTCTAAAATAACTAAAAAAATATAGCACGGATTGAAAAATTTTAAATGAGAAAGTTGTAGGTTTTAAAAAGATCTATCGACAGATTTTTTGAAAGTATCGATTGCTTTGTTACTTTTCGAGATATATCGAAAAAACCGTTAAAAATCTTCTCTTTTCTCTTCTTCTATAACTCGTTTACATTTACGTGCCCATATTTGCTATTTACTGCAAGCATAGCCCGCGGCAAGCCAAAAAAGTA
>NW_019416652.1:41077-94244 GCF_000390285.2 Anoplophora glabripennis
CCCTCCCGCGCTAGCCTAAGGGCCACCTTAGCAAAGCGCATCCCAGGCTGCATAGCCGCACTACCCTACCCAACCATACCACACATAAACATGACACTACCCCCGGGGTTTACACAGACGAGCCGGCGAAGCAAGAAGAGCGCCAGAAGAAAGGGCCCTAGCCGGCGGGGCCCAGCCAGGACAAAAGGAGGT
The DNA here is from genome assembly GCF_000390285.2 of Anoplophora glabripennis. NCBI lineage: Eukaryota > Metazoa > Arthropoda > Insecta > Coleoptera > Cerambycidae > Anoplophora > Anoplophora glabripennis. The sequence goes on from NW_019416652.1 coordinate 41,270, forward strand.
CCCACAAAGCGCCTACACCGGCCGCATTTGCGGTCGGGGTAGACGACGGATGGGGCCCACCTACGAAGGCTGTCCAGGCCTACACGAGATGAGGCAGGATAAAGAGGGATAATCCCCCTCGATCCCAAATCATTGAGGCCAATTTCTAGCCATAGAATAATGGCGCGCGGTCAAACTTCTTTAGTCAAATAATTCGCAAAACGGCCTTTCCAAATCAGCTGATTATGATGACTAACGAAATATTTATCCGCTGAAGGACTTTGACCGGTCCAACCATTTGCTGAACATGACCTATAAGGGTTTTTTGGCGAACCAAACCACGGTTAACATGGTTAGCTTGAGTTTTCGTGGTAATAAATATCCTTGGTATGTCCAGGTTGACAGATCCTTTTGGTTTGCTTCTAGGTCGCTTTAACCTCAATTATATGTCAAGTTCACGTTTAAATTAAATAGTCATGGTGAAATGTCCAGCAACATTTATTTAAATATCATTGGTAATAAATATCAATCCTTTAAAAAGCGAAACTGCTCAAACCGGCAGACTAACTTGCGGGACATAATAGGTTCTATTTCGCGAGTGAAGTCGTATGATGTATGTAGTATGTAGTATGTGTAGTACTTTATGCTCGAAGGTGTAGTATGAGTGAACGAATTTAAACTACCATATTCATGTGATAACTAAGATCAAAAGAGATAGAAATAGTAACTACAATATTCAGTCGCTAAAAAAATTATTATTATTATTATTAACTCGATCCAAACTTATCTCATAAGTACGGTTTGCCGGTTTGGCGAGCGAACTCGGCCAAAGTGGGTTTCTAGGAATTCTAGGTAGTCCAATGATTTTATAGTCGCTAGCTAAATTCACTAACGCAAAGCGCAGTCTATATCTTTTCTACGTTACGTTTGTGCCTCTATGGTTTATTATTATTATTATTCTTCAAATCTTAAGTCTACATACATGATTAGATTTTATATGCTGTGGTTTGTAAATTGCAAATTGTAAACATTTTGAGGGATACATATAACAAACTTTTCTTTTTTAACTATTATTGGTAAGTGTTAACGTTTAAATTCCTAGAGTAACAAATGTAGGGAACAATTCTTATGTGGAAGAGTAAAAGCGATTTTATGCGTTAATTCATCAAAAAGTACCAGTTATACAAAAATTTAAAAACAAACTAGTCTTATATTGAGTATTTATATATATCAGATAAGTATAACTACATATATATTTTTTAAATAAATATTCCTTAACTCCTTAAGAATAAACACGTTTATTATTGAGTGTCTAATAGGTAAATAGTTTTTACATTTGAAACATTTTTTTTTAATCCAGTTAATACTTTTATGCTGTATTATTTTATTTAACTCAAAAGTAATTAACAAATTTGGAGTTGATTTTATTCTAAAAATATAGACATATACCTATAGAACATATGAAAACATTCATTCCTAATAAACACTAGAATAAAAATATAAGTGTATGATAAATGATATTGCTTTACTATTTAAGATAAATTCGTTTTGAGATAAACATATAACAAAGAATTAAATTGTAAGGTGTGCAAAAGATGTCCATCCTCAGACAAGACTGATCGTATCGTGTAAGACAACTATTTTATGGGATATATGCTACAAGTAGTACTTATTACATTACACCCCCAATAACCAGTAAACATCTAGTCATAAAGGATTATCCATAATAAGAACTAAAAGTATGTTTTTCTTCAACTGTCACAAAACTATGACATTTTTTGACTGTCTAAGGTTGACATTTTCCTGAGAAAAAAAAATTATCTTAGCAATAAAAGTATTCACTTTTAATCCTAGGAGCTGTATTCACTTTTAATCCTAGGAGCTAAATCTAAGGATTAATTGAAAGTGTTATAATCAAGTTTTAATTTATAAAAGTTTAATCAACAATATTTACAATAATTTTTGTTTATCCACATTAATATTAAATACACAACAATTTTCAAAGCAGTCCAACATATTTTCATTAATAGTATATTATTTTCAGATGTGAAATCAGAAATGACAACGGTGGTTGGTTTATCATTACCATTATCAACTTTCAGTATTCTTTTAGTAATATTTTCTTTATTCAAAAGTGAGTCTTCAATGTAGCCATCCGCCACAGTGCTTAATCTCCATCCACCATGTCTTTTAAGACAAGTGAGTTCACCACCGCTGTCAACTAAAAGTGTAGGAGACATTCGTTGTAATGTGTGTTCACTGTACTTTCCAGTTGTCCAGCTTCAAAAATTTTGCCACTTTTGACTTCGCCTCGCAAATACAAAATTTACTTTCCACAAAAGTAACACTTCTAATCCTAATATAACAATATACTATTAAATAAAATTTTCTACAAAAAAGACACCTGATGTACTGCAACAGTTAGATGATGCAATAATGCAAATTTTTTGTTGTCATCACCTTTGACAAAGATGACATGACATGAATTGTAAAAAACATCAGCTACCGAGCATAATTTCGACTTTTGATAGGTATATATTATTTGTGTAGAATAAAATTCTATACCTATTTCTGATAGTTGCGTGTAAAAATTTAAACATACTAAAAAGTTACAGAAGAATATTCACAAAAGGTTGTAGTAAAATGAACGCGTTGTATGATTTAACCTAATAGGAACATAATTACTGCATGCATACTTTATGAAGAAAAACTAAGTAACAGCAAATTTTGCTCAAATCGGTTCCTTGGGTTCTGAGTTAAGGAGAAAGCAAGAAATAAAAAAAGAAACTTTAATACCTTGTAAACTTTTTTTGAGACATTTTTCGTTTAAGCAATTTGGTTAAATCGATCCCATTTGGGTTCTAGATTATACCCTTGAAGAATGTAACATTCGTTAGATGACACCCTGAATATTTATTGTAGTTACGTTTTTGAATATTTATTGTAGTCACGTTGTGTATATCCCAATGATGGCCACTCCATATATGTCTAAAACAATTCCTTATGCCATATGATACTCTCAACTATAATATTAGCGAATACCGATATTCCTGACCTTTGACTCTTTGTATCTCTAAAACTGAATTTCAGACGTTAGGCCCATGAGGACTTTTGATCAGGATGTCATGAAGTACAATATGTCACATTTTCAGTCCATTTGACTACCGGCTTTTCCATTTGTTTTGTGTGGGGTCTTTTCTAAGAAAATCATTATTTTATTAGCTCATGCTTTTTACTTTATTTTAAAGGTATCAGTTAATTCAATTAACCCGAAAAAGTCGGAAAATTTAGCTTTTTTTTTAATTCATAACTCCGCCATTTTTTAAGTTGCAGAGCTGACCCTGTGCGCAAAAGTAGTGAATTATACGCACTTTAAGTGTGCTCAAAGCAGGCGCTGTCAGACCATTAGTTTTGTCAAAATGCAAATTAAAATTTTTTGAAGCAACAATTTGCAAAAATTCCGGAAGCGTTGGAAGTGGTCCGAATTTAATTTTTCAGCCGTATTTTAAAAGTAGAAGTACAATACTACGAAACATATATTCTAATTTTCTAATAAAATGATGGAAATAGGTGAAAAATTTCTCCAAACATGCACAAAAACAGCCAAGCGCGCATACGCAGTCAAGTAGTGGGGGAAGATCAGGAGATGAGGGGCAGATATTCCATTTTGAATATTGTTTGTTATAGTACGTATAGTTTAATATTATTGTAAGTGGTGACACATAATAAATAATACCAGTGTCATAGAGTGTACAAACGACTCCAATATAGCAGAAGCATCTATCTACAGGGTGATTCACTATATTTTGACCCCCCCTTTAACCCTTTTGTTTTAAGAGATAAAAAAAATTTTAAATATAAAAGTTGCACAATTTTTTATGAATTTTTCGAAAATTATAGTAAAAAAACAAATGAAGTCCAAACAAAATGGCCACGGACTTTGTTAAGTTAAATGGAACACCTTGTATATTTTTACATATTTGGATAGAACGTACCTTGTAGAGCATAGCCATATAGGGTTTGTTGGGTCCATCTCTAACAATAAGCAAAATACTTTAAAAAAACGAAAAGAAGGCTTTTTATTAAGAAAATAATACATCTTGTAATTGTTAGACCTCTTTCAGGCATTTCTGCCTTTTTTCCAATTAAATAAGGATTTACAGATTTAGTTATAATATATTTTGACAGATGGGTCATTGATACGGTCCAAAATGCGTATAGGTAATGTAACGACATCTCACTTATTAGGCCGTGAGAGGTCTAATTACTCATGGACATTATATGGTATGTCGTGACAGTGACGGGTAGTAATGTCTTGACAACATTGTTATTGATTGACAGTATGTATTATTATTTAATTAAAATAGGTTACACAGAAGTAGAAAATTATTTAGAATTAAAATAGAGAATGGAGAAGAACTTTGCTATGTTTTAATTCCTATAATATTCCAATTTTTTACTTCTGTGTAACCCATTTTAATTAAATAATGATACAAACTGTCAAACAATATCAATGTTGTCATGACATTACCTGTCACTGTCACGGCCTACCATATAACATTGTCCATGAGTAATTAGGCCTCTCACGGCCTAATTAGTGAGATTTAGTTACAATACCTATACGCATTTTGGACCATATCAATGTCCGATCTGTCAAAATATATTATAACTAAATTTGTAAAAAACCCTTACATAATTGGAAAAAGGCAGAAATGCCTGAAAAAGGTCTAACAATTACAAGATATCTTATTTTCTTAATAAAAAAAAAACTTCTTTTTGTTTTTTAATAGTATCTCGCTACATGACTATGTTCGACAGGGAACATTCTATCCAAATATGTAAAAATATACTTACAGGGTGTTCCATTTAACTTAAAAAAGTTAACATCCGCCACCATTTTGTTTTGACTTCATTTTCGACTATCATTTTTGAAAAATTCATAAAAACTCGTGCAACTGTTATATTTCACATTTTTTTTATAACTCTTAAAACAAAAAGGTTAAAGGGGGCCCCAAAATATAGTGAATCACCCTGTACATCTGCCAATGGTGAATATTAAAATGCAAAATCTTTCGTTTAATTATGCATGTAAAAAGTACAGAAATAAAATGAGGAATGTCACAAACATTTTCGAGGAAAATAACTTTTTATTGTAAATTCGTGTTCATAAACGACTTAAAAATGTATCAAAATTTCCATAATGGTATACAAGAACACTTAAACCTCTTTGGAATAGAAAAGTACATTTTGTAAGACAAGTTTCAAATTCACATTTGATGTTAAGATGTCGCGAAAATGTTAAAAAATGCAGGAACAAAACAAGGAATGTCCACAAATTTCACATCATTGTGATTCCGTGTATTGGTATTATTTATTATAATATACCACTACTTACAATAATATTAAACTATGCTACAACTAACAATATTCAAAATTGTATACCTATTTATCCACTGCCCCTCATCTCTCGATCTTCCCCCACCACTCATGGAGCACGTTTGGAGGAGTTTTTCAACTATTCCGTATCATTTTATAGGAAAATTAGAATATATGTTTTGTATTATTATGTTTATGCGTTTAAAATCCCGCTAAAATTGGACCACCTCCAACCTCTAACGCATCCAGAAATTTTGCAGAATTTGCCAAAATTAACGGTCCGACAGCGCGTGCTTTGTGCACACTTAAAGTACACATAATTCACTACTTTTTTGTGCGCAGGGTCAGATCTACAACTTAAAAAATGACGGAGAAATAAATTAAAAAAAAAAACGCTAAATTTTTCGATTTTTCCGGGTTTTCTTCGTTTCTAATTATCCGATCGGACCGGTCGACATCTCGTTTTATTCTGTTTTGATTATCTATAAATTGTCTCTTTATAGCATCCAGATTGCTTCGTTAGTTTTGGTTTTATAAGAAAAAACTAACAAAAAAATGGGTTCTTTTGCATAAAAATGTTTATAAAATATTAATTAATGGTAAATCGGAGTATACTTATAGTGTACAGACTGTTTTTTATATGATGGCACAGTCCGTTGGCTACTAGTGTTTTGTCACAAAATCACTGATTTAATGCTTTATTGATGGGCCTATATCAGTAGTTAGGGGTCTTGACTGTGAGGTTGGATATCTTTGACATACCTAGATTTCTGGTATCAAAGAAAATTGTTTTAACTTCATTTGATAAAATGTTTTAGAAAAAAGGTGTATTGAGTGTATGAGTTTCTCTTATCAGGTTGTGGCAGAAAATACTAATTTGTAGAACAACTTCTCTTCTAAGTAATTGGAACATGATTTTTAATATTTTTGTGCAACCATGATAGTATACAAAATTTTTACATTATAAAAATATAAATGTGATAATAGCGATTATTAAAACGGTTTCTTTTAGATATATCATGGAAACCAATACATGGTGTTTAAAAAATATAAAAACTGGGGAAATCATTTCTATCTCGAAGTCTGTATTTAGAGTGGGCAGAAATATAAATGCTGATTTAACTTCACTTACTAATTCACTATCAAGGAATCATGCTACATTTTCTATTTTAATAGACGGTTTGCTTTATCTTCAAGACAATAATGTAAGTATTAAAAAAATATATATTTTAATTAGAATGTAATTTGCATAATTTTATACAGGATGTCTGTTAAAAAATGGGCCAAACTTTACCACTAGATTCTACGATGAAAATTAATTGGGATGGTCATATACAATGTTGCTCATAAACGCTTTGTTTTCGAGATACAGGGTTTTGAAGTTGAAAAAATTAAAATGATTTTCAGGCACATTTCAGAGATACGTTAAGGGATTTTTTTCTAATTTGATATGAGAAGTTTTAAAGGGAACCTACATCATTTGCTGCGATTTCATGTCAATACTAGTCCGGTCAAATTAGTCATAAAAATAGTGGTCAAATAACGAAAATTCCGACAGAGCTAAATTTTGGTGGAGACCTTGGGTACACCATTAGAAATAAAGTGTCAAAAGTCCCCACCGATCTCATGTGTGCTAAAAAAGTTATTTACGGTCAAAAGTCAAAGTTTGAGGTTTTTGAATTTTTCTCAAAAACGGTAAGTTTTATCAAAAAAGTAGCTCGGACAAAAATTATAGATCTGAAAATTATCTACAAAAATGGTCCTTTTACTTTTTTTCTAAGAACCACCATTCCTGAGATATCGCGATTTTAACAGTTAAAGGAGTCACATTCTACATGATATGCACATATATGCCACATATATTCATAGTCAGGCACTTAATGCAAGTAAAAATGCCTATTTGTGTCTTGTATGTATAAACTATACTATTCTGAGAATATTCACTCAAAAGAAACTCACTCCCTTAGTCAAAATGACGCAGATGTCCTTATAATTGAAACAGCAATAGAACAATTTAATGCAACAAATACAACTATTGTAGTTGGTGAAGATGTTGACTTATTAATACTACTCACTGCNGTTGGAGGAAGTGAAGACAAATTAAATGTATTCTTTGTCACTGACTTGGCGAATCGTTTATATCTAAGACTGTCCAGAGAATCATCATCTTTATTGCCACCATATAAAGAGATGAAAAAACGTTCGCCAACGGCAGTGAGCAAAGTAGGGTCGACTCTCTCATTGAGAAATAACGCTGTTCCACTAGCTAACTCAGGACGTGTCTCCAGGGTTGTGAGAAATTTCATTTTACCGATGTTGTAAGCTGCTGAAGTCGTGTCACATCCTGAGAAGGCATGGAGAAACAACAGATTATCCACAATGACGTCTCCGTACATAAAACTTGACAGACAATATAATTTCTCGGCTGGGTTTAAAAAAAATACATTTGAATGTGTTCTTCCAAATGCCGTGAGCAAGACAAAAATGTCGATATCTTCGGCGACAATAGTGATTGAGTCGAACGATTGGGATGCAGCAAGAGCGGAGCGAACGATGAGCGTATCTGCATCTGATTCTGCTTGGTCGACACTGAAACCCACCTCGTCCACAAAATTCAAAATAGTGTCCACAAAACTCAAAATACTTTTCATAATTAAATATGTTACGCACGCACGTGGTAGCACAACTGGAAGAAAATTTTGAAGGACACCTCCTATGCCTAATCATTCATATTAATGTATACTTACTAGTAAGGATACATTAATATGAATTAATGGAGAATAGTGTGAGTTTCGCATCGCTGTAAAACCCTAATAAATACATAAAATTTGAAAAAGTTTGTAATGGAAATTATTCCTTAAAAACCCCTCTATCAAAATGCTCTGATGTAATTTTTTTGTAAAATGACCAGAAAAAAAGTTATAACGACCAAAAGAAAATTCGTTCCCAAATTTTTACCTGTTATCGTTAATAACTTTGTTATTTTTGATTCTACGACTAAAAGTTACAGAACCAAATTTGTAGAGAATTTAATATGCAACAAAAAATGTATTTACAAATTTTCTGTGCAACGAATAGTTTTCCCGATATAGTAAGTAGTAGTATGAAAACCATTCGCAGCCCTTTTTACAAGATGGCGGCCGATGCACAAGGGTTGCGACCCCACAAACATGGATTTAACTTTACACTAACCCCTTCTTGACACCGTTAAATAATCGGATAGTTAAATTGTTATTTATGAATACGCATTTGTAACGTACAATATAGGTTATGTCAATCTATTCGTCTGATTAGTTCACCAATTCCTTTAATCGATTTTAATTAGTAGTTTTTGACTTTTAATACAATGATATTTAAATTAAAATTTAAAGAGAATATAAACCAAGTCTGAGTAAAAAATTACTCAATAATAGTTAATCAGATTAGAGAAAAAGTCAACTCTAAACTGGTTTTATATATTCAAAATAGAGTCAAAAGTTACTCAATTGATAGTTAACAGTAACTCGGATTTGAGTAAAACTCATTTCTGATGCAATAGTCTCTCTTAGTTGTAGGGTAGTGTGGGGCAGGTCCGGACGGTTTTGGCTAATTCACTTTAACAGCTAACTATAAACTTTATTTAAGTAAATAATTTAAACGATATGTTCTTTTATGGCTTCGGTAACTATATTTATGTTTTGATTAAGCAAAAAACTAACAACTTTTTTGTAAAAAAATAAATACAAAAAAGTAACATCTGTCCGCACCTACCCCACCCTTGGGAACATTCGGACAGTCGGTGGGGTAGATCCGGACAAATTGGAAAAAAGACAAAAAGAAGTAAAGAAATATAATTTATTTCAAAATTAGTGAGTCAAAGTTTACATTAAATTTCAGGAAACCAGCCAAACGAGATATTCTTGGAACAGACAGTAGCTTTGGTAATTTAGATACTATATCATTTCTTGAACCTAGTGAAATGTCATCTACAAGATGAAAATTGAACCGATTCTTTGAATGTCATAGAAACTTGACTGTAAATTCACCGTATTCAGCGAGCCCTATAACCTGTCCAACATAGTGAATGATGTTTTTTTTTGTCGGAAATTTCACCAAGACAAAATCATCGCAGGTGATCTCTACATCATCTGAAATAAAAGGATAGAGTAATTTTAGGAACAAATATTCACAAATCAAAATCTTCTTTTACCTAATAGTTTGTTAAAGTCTTCAACATCTGATGGATTCATCTCAACATCAGAATCAGACGAATAAGTGTTAAATTTATTTCTTTTTAATTCTTGCTCCAGATCTGATTCAGATGATGAAGAATGCATTTATTTGGGTCTACATTTCCTAGGTTTCTTCTTAGTAATATTCATATCTCGTTTTATTTCCATTCCTTCATCCATAAATATCTTCTTTTTGGTTCCGGTGATTTTAACCTTCGTTTTGCGGTTTGCTTCCATCTCTTCAACTCTGGTCTTCTCAGGAGTGCTGGTATAAATTCTCGATTTTCCCAACATTGATTTTCTGTTAGTTTTTCGCGCTCCCGCCTTGGGAAACGGTTTAATACCTGCAGGTTTAACGGAAATATTTGAAAGTATGATTATCGATAGTCGTGTAACCTTATCAACAATTTCGGTGAGTAAAGAGCGCATCATCAAAGTGATTTCTTCAGTGTCATCGTTTTTAAGTGCAGGAATTGAAGTTTTTGCTGTTGTTGGATTGATAACATCAGGTGCAATCATGCTAATTTGCGACGATGTACTGGGAGTGTCGTATACTGACAAAGATATGGTAGTTTCTTGATTTTCTTTGTCCTGGGGAACTGGACGATCTGTGGCGTATGCTCCAAAAAACTCGTCGTCGGTAAAAATAAGTCTATTTATGGGCCAGAGTCCAGTAGAAGAAAATGCGTTTACTATATTCTTTGGAGTAAAGCTCTGTAAAAAAGGTTCAGCCATTAATTTTGCAACCTCATATATAGTTATCTGTTTTCCAGGATTGCTAAGGAGGTGATCATTGAATGACACCTTGCACCTCTGCTTGAAAGGCCCATATACCGCTTTGTCCAGGGGTTGCATCCTGTGGGTACAGTGAGGTGGGAAGGACAATAAAACGATACCATTATTTCTTGCGTAATTAATTGCATCTACCGACACATGTGTTTCATGGTTGTCAAGAAGTAAGAGGATCGGGCTCTCTGGGCTGCTGCGGGTATGATTTTTTATATGCTCTAACAGTTTTACAAATATTGCTGTTGTCATCCAACCAGACTTTGTGCCAAAGGCTACTGATCCAGGTGGTGCACCGTGTAAAAATGTTGTTTTATTCGAACACGTGGAAAAATATATAACGGGGGAATTGTATTACCCGTGGCAGAAATTGTTCCGCAAAATGTCACTGTTGTTCCGCTTTCTGCCGATACGCATTGACCTACAACCCTTTTTCCTCTTTCGGCAATAACCTTAGGAGCTTGCATTACTGTAGAAACGCCCGTCTCGTCGGTATTCCAGATACGACTTGGTTCGAAGCTATATTTCCTTTGGACCTCTTCATAGTTATTGAAGAAAACGTAGACATTGTACTTGTTAAAAGCTGATGCCCTAACAACGCTTGTGTTTTCCGGTTTACGTAAAGAAAGTCTCGGATGGCGATTCATAAAAGACCTCATCCATTCAATACCAGCCATTTGATTTGTATGCCACTGCTGTGGAAATTTTTTCTGCAATTTTAGTGCATATTCATATGCTACCTTGCGAGTGGATAAATATGTTAAACCGTACAAAATTCTTGAACGTTGCTTGAGGTAAATCTCCAATTCAGTTTCCTCCTTTGTGGAAAAAACTTTCCGAGTTGCGTATTGTGATAAATCATCAAATGTTTCTTGGTCACTTTCGTTTTCAGAATCAGACCTTACATCGGAACCTTGCTTCTTACGTTTAGATATCCGGTCATATAAAGTAGACTTTTTTATATTAAATGAACGTGCTGCAATTCTAATCGACATGGTTCTATTTAACACAGCTGATACAGCCAATTTAATTGCTTCTTCAGAAACTGCAGGTGTGTTTCTCTTTTTGACGTATTTTCTAACCATCCTAAACTAGGACATTGTTAGTTATATTAAAAGTTTTCAAAATAGATATATGTCCGGAAGTGCCCCATTCGTGGGGCAACTCCGGACAGTGTCCGAATGTGCCCCAACTTTCATGTCCGGATGTGCCTCACCTGTTCACAAGGTCTTTCACAAATACGTACGTCTATACTACACTACCAAAGTCGCTTAATTGCAGGTTATGTTACGCGTAAATATAGGTTCTTTAACATGCATTACTTAATAGGTTCATTAATATACCATGGAAAAGTTTATAACGTTAGGTATTTTTTCTGGAATACTTACTTTTATGTGTCACTTTCACTTTTTTGCAAATAACTTTAGAAACATACAAGATAACAGCTCAATTGTAACACGTGTGGCGATCAAATCATGACTGCTACTAGTACCCCTGACGGCAACTTTCTAAACATTATGGAAAGCGGGAAATTTGAAACGTCCGGAGGTGCCCCGTGTTGGAACCTACCCCACTCTACCCTATATATGTGTCATCTACCATTTTATCTAATTTGCACTGGAATACTCTATCCATGAAAGATGGGTGGTCACTCGCGGTATAACCTGCGTTAATATTGTCCACTATTNTGAGGGGTGGTTATTTCAACCCCTTTCGAGGGGTTAAAATTTTCGAAAAATAGTTGAAAACTCGCATCTGTATTAGTAAACAACCTGTAAAAAATTTGTTATTTGTACCTCGTTCGGTTTTCAAATTACAGCCAATTTTCATAATTTTTTTGGAAACTTTGATGGCCCATATCTCTTCAGGGGTGAACATTTTACTAAGGCGATTTTTTGCAGATCGTGTTCTTTTGAAATGTAGATTCACTGGTATCATTTATGCTACTCCAATCAAAGACACCCTATATAATATTTTGGAACCGATTCAAACTTTACTTCCACCTGCTCTAGAAAAACTCCTAAACACTATTTTTTGCAATTGCAAAAAAGGTTGTGCTAAATCTGGCAGTAGAAGAGTAGGGTTACTGTGTTCTCCAGCGTGTACTAATTGCCAAAGCCAGTCAAATGTCCAATTGAATACAACGTGATTTCGATGAAGAGACACCTGATTCATCTTCATTTGAACAATTTATGAACATCCAGCAAGAAGAAGAGGAAGAAGAAGAAGAAGAAAAAGAAGAAGACATGACTGTTGAAGTCGACTTTGAAGAGTATGAATGAGATTAAAATATCAAAAGAAATCAGAACTACAGTTACAGTTAATAACCAATATCAATATCAATAATCATCATACAATTAAAAGAGTATTGTCCCTGAAAATTCCGTCATAACAGTTCGTGGAGTAGGCCTACCAGGGAAACCACGTTAAAAAAAACGCGTCAAAGTACACTACCTCACAGGTGCTGTGGAAATGTGTGTATATCATGTAGAACATGACTCCTTCAACTTTTAGAATCGCGATATCTCGGGTATGGTGGTTTTTAGAAAAAAAAAGTATAAGGACCATTTTTGTAGATAATTTTAAGATCTATAATTTTTGTCAGGGCTACTTTTTTGATAAAACTTACCGTTTTCCAAAAAAATCCAAAATACTTCAAATTTTGACCTTTGACCCCGAATAACTTTTTTAGCACACATGGGATTGATGGGGACTTTTGACACTTTATTTCTAATGGTGTACTCAAGGTCTCCACCAAAATTTAGCTCTGTCGGAATTTTCGTTATTTGAAATGTCTATTTTGACCGGGCTATACAAAAAACCAATATATACCAAACTATATTTTCAAGACCCTTTTCTAAAAAATAAATGTTACGCTACTGCGTAAAGGGAAATAAATAACATTCTTCAAATTTTCAGTGATTTTTCAGCATAAAAGGTATACTTGTTGAATATCGCTGAGAGACACCATTTTTGAAGGAACTGCATTATAGTTATAGTTACGTAAATAAAAGAAGACCTTCCAAAATATAGCAGCAAATTAATTTATGAAAAGTTGGTAACCTTAACTTTTTGTTAAAATAACAAAATTGTTGAATATACAGTATGTCCACAGATAGAGCTTATAAGAGGACAAATGGACCAAAAAGTGAAAGATACGAAAAAAGGCATTCTTGATAAAAGTTTTTACTTGTTTAGAAAATACGAATCACCATGACAAACTTCAATTTTTTTGTACAGGGTGGGTCAAAAACAGAAAAATGTTATTTCGAGTAAGAGTAAACATACTTTATTTTGCAAGATACGAAAAAAGGCATTCTTGATAAAAGTTTTTTCTTGAAAAATAAATTAGTCACTTTATAAAAAATTTAATTAAGTATTATCTAGCACACCTCTTATCAGAGTACCTAGAAATGCTTGATACATTTTTTGACGCAGAACTCGACCATTTACTATTCAATTTTCGCCAAAAAAATGTATTTTTAATAGGATGTTTGTCCAGCATATTGTGCTCATGAGAATGGCTTAACCATAGATTTGATCTAAGATGGATTGGTAAAAATGGTTCAATTTTGTGACTCCCAAAGAGCCCTGACTAAACCATGGCCGATATGATTCTATGGGGCCGTTTAAAACAAATTGTTTATGCTTCTCCAATACCAAATAATACTGAAATGCTAAAAGACAGAATTACCCAGGCTGTCCGTTCAATATCCCAAGAAAAAATCAGAAATTCCTTCAGATATCTAAGGAAGCAATTAGAAAAATGTGTTCAATATGGGGGTGGCGTTTTTAAAATTTGATATCTTCATCATATTGCTTTGCTTACTTTTTTCAGCTTAATTGTTGTAATTATGTTCGTATTATTTAAAAATTACACTTGAGTAAGATGTATAAAAATTAAATTTTTCTCGACGTGACGTTAATTTTTCAAGCAAAAACTTTTAATAAGAATGCCTTTTTTTCGTATCTTGCAAAGTAAGGTATGTTTACTCTTACATAAAATAACATTTTTGTGTTTTTGACCCACCCTGTACAACAAAATTGAAGTTCGTCATGGTGATTCATATTTTCTAAACAAGCAAAAACTTTTATCAAGAAAGCCTTTTTTCGTATATGTATTTCACTTTTTGGTCCATTTGTCCTCTTGTAAACTCAATCCGCGGACTTACTGTATATATTTTTTTATTATTTATTAAAGCTTGACAAATAGTGAAATTAAAATGTGGTTTCTTTATAGGTTTAAACTTAAAGAATGAGTAATTTTCATATTTTTTATTAATAAAAACATTACCTACAATTTAATTGTTTGATATCTTCTAAAATTTCTGTTGTCAAATTATACTGAATCTACTACCAATACTATGATAATTAGCAACCTTTAAATTATATATTAAACCGTTTAACTAATATAGTACATGTCTATCAAAATTCTTTTGCCTCTATTTTTTACGTGTGTACAATATCAATTGTAATGTAAATACAGATTTCATTTTTTTAGAGCTGTAATGGAACTTTTGTTAATGATCAGAAAATTCAGTCCATGGAAATGATATTAATTCACGAAGGAGATACCATTGGATTTGGCTGTTGCGAAGATCTTTGTAAAGATCGAAATTTTGATACTCCTCCTTTAATATTCACAGTTTTGAAAAAAAATAATGAAGCACCAGGGACGGTCCTCGTAAGTATGTTCTTAACATCAAATGAGGGATATTTCATATTTGAAATATTCATTAAAAATATGTTTGTATTGTTTAAAAAACTAAAAAAATGCGATTTTTTGCATAAAAATGTTTATGAAAAATTAATTACTGGTAAATTGGAATAGGAAACATATAAGCATATATCTCCAGACTGTCTTTTATATGTTGGCACAGTCCATTTGCTACTAGTATTTTTGTCACAAACAAAACATCTATTGATTAGCCTATACTGGTAACGCCAACTGCCTGAGATGTTTTTAAATTTATTTTATTCTCAATTAATATTTTATGGTTTCTACATTAACACCACATCCATCTAGAGTCACTTAATTGTAAATGTAAACTATGAATGTTTCTGTATTGTGCTTCTTATTCCGTCACCCCTAATTGTAGGTTAAAATTACAATTAGTTTAATAATTTTGTATCTGACATGTTCCTTGCAGATTTGATTGTAGTGTCGATTTAATGTATCATTTATGAATCAAATGACTGCCATTGTCTTGCCTTCCATTCCATAGTTAAACCATTACTTCTTCTTCAAAGTTTCGATGACTGACGTAGTGGTGAGCATCAAATTAAGTCTTCATTTGAGCTTATTCAGGGGTGAGGTTGCTTGTAGAATTTGAGATAGATTGAAAATGTCGGAAAGAATTTGTTTGATGTCTAAAAAATATTTTAGAATTATTACGATTGCTTAATTCTTGGTGTGGTTTGTATTTATATGTTGTCACTATTACATCAATACTGTGCAAATACTGTGTGTTAATAGATCTCTTGATCGCTTGAATCATCTTTCGGGTGAGATCGTTTGTCGTCAGACATTCCAGGCCAGGAAAAATTATGTCTAACCAAGTATTTCATTCTATGAATCTTGGATGATCAAGGTGTAGAAAACCAGAATACCAATATGCTCAAAATGTAATGAGAATGTCATTACACTAACAAATGTAAAAGGAATTTTCTCCCCAAATGCACTGCATGCACAGCAGAGCATCACCAGGCCTGATCTATTAAACATCCCAAAACTACCAACGAAATCAAGAGAGGGCATATTCCTGTAAAAAATTTAGATAAAAAGTTCTTTGAAAATCCATGATTTAACTACATATGTATTATTGACAAACTAAATAAGCGAAAACATAGTGATAGTGAAGAGACACTTTAAATTATGAAAAATATTCATCAGGGATTATAACATGGACTCTCCGGTGTCTTTTTTTTTCTGGTAACCTTGGAGTTAATAACATTCAAATTCACGCATAAATTATATATTTTTCACAAATGTGAATAGTTATTACTCAAAAAGACACAATAATACAATTAAAAAAATAATATAAACTGTGCACTGTTTGTTGGATTCAAACTTAAACCAGAAAGACTAACTACCAAAATTGAAGTGCAGTTGCATTCTGCATTAATTTGGGAAAACTAAATCCGCCCAGTGGGGAGATGTCGAGATCAGAAGCAAGAGAAGATTTTAGAAAAATAACAAATCTACAAGGTGTTTTGTGTAAAATAAAAACAAATTTGATTTACAGATCCAAAATGCAACTTTTTACATATTTTTTTTAAAGATAAGAGGAGTAGAATGTTATGTGAATGTATCTGTACAATCATTTATGAAAATGCATTTCAAAGAAACATTAACTATAGTATTTTTTGTAAATATAATGCTTCTATATTGCCTAATTTGTTGTTTCATTAAGTGATCTTTATCTGATATACAAGATGTTCCTTAATGATGTGTGAATATTTAAGGGTGTGATTCTACATGGAAAATTAGTGATAGTTCACTTTATTTAGCTATGGTCCAAAAATGTTCCGTTGTGAAAATATTGAATAACTATCATGTATTACACCTACCTTATGACCATAAATAAATATAAAAAGATATCTCGTTTCTTTTCCATATATCTATCGAGTCATGTTGGTTGAGTGGTGAAGACGTCTAGTTTAAGATATGGTTTCTGAAAGGAAGCATGCGTTTTTTAACCAAAAGATATGTTGCCAGAACTTGGATTCAAACCGAGGTCTTTAAATTTTCAGTCTGGCGCTCTACCCACTAAGCTATTCTGACATGTAAATAAATGTTAATTTAAACCACAAAAACTGATATATAAAACTTAGCTTACATATGTATATAGTAGCAGCAGTCTGTCTATCTAGTGATGGCTTTGGCAACTTCCTGCATTCCAATAAACCGATAGCGATTTCATGTTAGTTCTAGTCGTCTTATCATTATATATACACATAATAATAATAAATACTAAAATTCAACATTAACAATTAGTATACGTAATTCAAACAGCAGTAGCATGTCTAGTAACCTTGGCAACTTCCTGCATTCCAATAAGCCGATAGCGATTTCCTGCATGGCTTCTTATCACATGTTACTACAGCTCTTATTAGCTTCCTATTTGCGCTCATCACCTTATCGTTATGTATACAAATAATAATAAATACTAATAAAAACTAAAATACAACATTAAAAAATTATAATTCAAAGATGGCGGCATGCCGCACCCCGCCATCTTCACATCCGGCTCTGCAACCATGTGATATAGCCGCCATTTTGCAGCTACGACCAATCACCTACCTCCTTTCCAACCACCATGTAGCATGCCGCCATCTTCACACCTTTTTTTATCCTTCCTCCCTCAATTCTTCAATTTAGGAACTAACCGTTTAGGCATAACATCTAAACTGAAGAACTGACCGTTACTGTAACTATAACTAAACTGTATCCAATCAGTAAATTTCGAACAAAAAAATAAACTAAATTTGGAACAACAAACTAAACAAATAAATATGTATATACTGAAATGAACAAAGAAATAAATAAATAAAATAATAAATCCTATAAAATATGTGGAAGAAATCATTGACTAGAACAAGGTGCGTATAAATAAGGGTTAAAACAAGTTACTAGTTGACTAGAACAGAGTGCGTATAAAAACAGAAAAAAAAAATAATAATTTAAAAAAATAATTCACTAGAAGGAGATATAATAAAAACTATAACAGTTAGTCACGACTTTATACTCTATTTGATTGTTGTTGTCTCTCCTCTTTTTTTTAGTCTTCATAATTTTCCAGACATATCTTACTACACAGTTTCATTCTTCTTTGGATTTTAGCATAACTTGTATGATGTTATCGGGGTGTATCTATACTCCGAGTGCGATTTCCAGCTGTGTCTTCTCCCTCGCCCATCTCTGGCACTCAAATATCATGTGTTCTACATCATCCTCCTCTCCGCAACTAACATAT
The DNA here is from genome assembly GCF_000390285.2 of Anoplophora glabripennis. Classification (NCBI taxonomy): domain Eukaryota; kingdom Metazoa; phylum Arthropoda; class Insecta; order Coleoptera; family Cerambycidae; genus Anoplophora; species Anoplophora glabripennis. The sequence goes on from NW_019416652.1 coordinate 59,598, forward strand.
CGTTTATCGGGGCTTTTGCCGATTTTGTGTATACCTCCTAAAAATCCCATGTCCAGTCAGTACCTGGGTCAAATAATAATCCAGGTCACCGTGCTTTCTCTTTCTCCACACGTCTATCGTCGGTATAAGTCTCCTTGTCCAAGTTCCCTGTAGACTGTTTTCTCACTCATTTTGCCACTTATTTCCGTCCTTACCTCCTTCCTGTTTCTGTTTGTGGTATATATTTCTCTCCTTTCCCTTGCTATCCAGTCTATAGGAACTAATCCTGCCACGACCGTGGCCGCCTCATACGATACGGTCCTGTAAGTTCTACACCCTCGTAAGGCCATTTTCCTCTGTACCCTCCTTAGGGCATTCCGATATGAGGCCACACTCATCGCCTCTGCTCATACTTCCGCACCATATAATATTATCGACTGGGCGACGTAGCTAAGCACCTTGCGTTTAGCATTGCCTGGTTCTTCTAAATTTGGTAACAGCCTTATCAATGCCATTACTGTTTTATCTGCCTTTAACGCCAAGCTTATATTTGGGCCAAAAGTTACTGAGGTGTCTACGAACAGCCCCAAGTATTTCCCAACTTTTTTTGATGTTATTGTCATCTCTCTTAATTTAACCTCAAAGTCTCGGTTCCGCCTTGCGAATTTCAGACATATAGTTTCCGTCTTTTCCGGCACCAGTTCCAGGTCTTGACTTTCCATCCAGTACGCTATCTCTTCCAACGCCTCATTTATTTTATGAATCACTTCTTCGAAATCTCTATGCCTTCCTACTATCATTAGGTCATCGGCATACCCCACCAGACTGACTCCTTCTGGCATAATTAACTTTAGAACCATGTCATACATCGCGTTCCATAAAATGGGTCCCAGGACTGACCCCTGTGGCACACCGACGTTCACTCTACGAATACACTCTTTCCCGTACGTTATCTCTCTATTCGACAAGTAATCTTTCACGACTTCCACTAGATCTGGTTTAACGTTCATCCTCACAAACGCTATTTCTATGTTATTCCAACCTACCGAGTTAAAGGTGCTCTTTACGTCAACCATTGTTGCTATGCACCATTATCTTTGTTGTTCCCTATTTGCCTCCCTGGCTATATCGATTACTCTAGTCATAGCGTCCACAGTAGACCTCCCCTTATGGAATCCGTATTGGTCGTCAGATAACAAGTTTTTACTTACGAATTCCTCTACTAGTCTATTTTTCATAAGCTGCTCATACAGCTCCCCGAAGGTATTTATTAAACAGGCTCTTTCCCATTTTTCAATTTCTTTGCGGCATCTTCCAATTCCCCCTTCGTAAAAGGCTCTATAGTTCCTTCCGGTCTTCTCGTCCATATAATCTCCTCTCTCCGCGGAAATAGTTTATCTACCCATTTTTCTCTTTCCTCCTCTGTCATCATTATTTGTGGTTGCAGTATTTTCAATTTATTCGTTACCAGCCTGTCCAAACGGGTTGGTATCTAGTTCGCCTACAAGATTTCCCCAACATTTCCTTTTGCTAGGCTTTATACAGTTCTTCAGTTCTTTCTTTACTTTATCATACTCTCTCTTTATCATCTCTATATCCGTACAACCACCTGGATTTCTTTTCCTACTTCTGGTGAGATTTGTCCTAGTTTCGATCACTTTACTTCTTATGCTAGCGATTTTGTTCGTCTACCAATATGGAATTCTTCCTGCGATAGTTCTCACCTTCCTTGTTGTTTTGCAATATGCTCTTTTCAGAACTGTTGTTAACCATTCCGGCGTCTCTCCTGTCTCTTGTTTAGCACTATGTCTCAGCTCTATAGCGAGCTTTGTATTATCCACCGGCCCATATTTCCATGTCTCGTCCCTTTCTTTACCCGGCTGCACCAAAGTAAAAGTTATGTACTGATGTGGGTTAAAGGAAAACTCGTTTTCCATTACTCTCAAGTTTCTTACTCTGTTTAACAAACTCTCTGATACTGCTGTAATGTCAATGATGGTTCCCGTGTCTCCTCTTACAAACGTTTGTACTTTCCCGTTATTGATTGGGAAGATATCTGGTGTATACATCATTGTACTAAGAATATGTCCTCTCTCATCCTCAACATTTGATTCCCACATTTCCGAATTTGCGTTAAAGTCCCCCGTCAATATTACCTTTTTTGTGTCTCCTGTTCTTATATCCTCCACTAAATTCCTAACATATCTATCAAAGACATCCACTGTTACATTCGGGGAGATATAGCAACTGCATATTCTGTAGTCACTAATCTGGGCCCATAGATAGCCTTCCCCGCTGCCCACTCTTGTTATCTCATGTGATTTTCCCACTATGCCAATAGCCACATCTTTACGTCTATTCGAATACCATTTAGAATTACTGAGGGACGCCATATGTGGCTCGCTGACTAATATGTCATTAGCCTTAATCTCTGCAGCTGTGGCCCACGCTAATTCCATAGCTGCGCTGCATCTATTTGCATTTATTTGCAGAAGTGTGATCATTGCACCTTACCAGGTAAGGTCCTCCCCCTTCGTTTTGCTTCAGCCAGGGCCTTTCGAAATTTGTCATATCTACTACTACCCATTTTGTGCCCACCCTGATTGCAGATAACGCATCTGGTTTAATTTTTGCACTCCTTGTATGTATGGTCATCATCCCCATAGTTATAGCATTTTTGCTCTATCTGGGACCTTGTAATCTTTAGCCTCATGATCGAACTCCCAGATCTATAGCATTTTGGAACCTCTATTCTCTTCTCCATCATGCAACTCACCATGCCTACCCTCATCGGTCCCGTTGCAAGCAGAGTCTCCATCCTGCCCTAGGAATTGTCACCATCGTGAATTTCATCTTATTCTTCTTCGGTCTCAGATCGCTTACTATAATATCTGTTTCTATCATGTCTCCGATCTTTTCTTTGACAGCTCTCATCGCCTCCTCCTTACTGGCCAGCTCATCTAGTCCCCTAATGTGGACTACACCTTTTTTTTGTCTACTTCCAGCCTTCCTAACACTTAGGTCTGCCTCTTCTATTGTCTTTTGTAGCCTCTCTAGCTCTTCCTCACTTTTTTCCATAATGATCAATACATTTCCTTCTTTTGTACTTCTAATCCTCTTAATAATTTTCCCAACGCTCTTTTAATTCTTTCAAGCGTTCCCCCATATGTGCTTTCTCTCACTTCAGTCACTAGGGCATAAGTTTTTCTTTCCCTTATTCTTGTCTTTTCCCCTGTCACCTCTTCCGTTTTCCTCCTTTCCTTTTTTCGCTCCCTTCTTTTATATAATCTTATTCTACATTCCATTCCATGAAACGTAGCCTCTATCATTTTCCGATATATACTCAAATCAGGAGCCGCAGGTACATTGATAGCCACATTACCATCCAATTTAACTTCTTCCTTTAACATACTTAAAACCCTCCCTAGATTTTCCTCCGTTCCGTCCCATCTCAATCTAATTATCTTCTTTGATTTATCTTTCTCCCTACCAGCCAATCTTTGTCGTCTGTTCTAGCACTTCCATTTCCTCTTCTGATTCAAAGATGTCAGGGTATTCCTCCATCTACCTCTTATCTGCTACTTCCTAGGTTACTCCTGATTTATATAAAATGCATTTTACTCTCTCCTCTGCCTCGTACAATTCCCCAACGCTAGCGTTGTGTTCTGGAAGATTTCGTCAACCCACTCCTTGTCTCTCACTTTCAGCCATTCTCCAATCGTCTTCACTTCCCCCAACTCCATTTGCCTATTCTCCTCCCGAGGTGTTTGAGTACCATACTCACGAACCTTCCTTTGCTCCGTTTGTACGTCTGCATCATATTTTGGGATTTCAGCTTCCATAAACTTATGCGCATTAAGCCATTCATTTATGGATTGTCTTTTGAATATGTTCATATTCCTCCTAATCTTGGCCGATATCTCCTTTATTTCCCGCTTCGTGTTTGGATTCTCTTCAATTCTCTTCTCTAGCTCCCCGCATTGCTTTTTAACCCGTCCAGAGTCTCAAGTATTACGAAGGCTATCAGATCTTCCACCTTCTTTACTGCTTCCACATCTCCTTTAGTTCTTGAGAAGGAGGTATCAGCCACTTTTCTTTTTTTTCCCTCTGTAAATGAGAAGGATCTCCGATGTTGAGCCATAATTCTTGTTGGTATTACCTTCTTGGGCTCATCCACAGTGATATCTATAGTTACGATGTTGCTATTTTCTCCTTTCCCTTTTTCTTTTAAACCTGCTGCTTTTTTATTTGAAGGACTATGTTCTATTGATGCTCTTCTTGACAAGAGATCAACCTCCTTTTCCTTCCTTCCAGTATCCCTACTAAAAACCCCAGCCTGGTCACCTACCAGGGGCTATCTTCACACCTGGCCCTGCAACCACGTGATATAGTCGCCATTTTGCCTCTACGATCAATCATCTGCCTCCTTTCCAACCACCATGTAGCACGCCACCATTTTAACGCCACCATCTTCACACCTGGCTCTACAACCATGTGATATAGCCGCTATTTTACCGCTACACTCAATCACCTGCCTCCTTCTTTCCAACCACCATGTAGCATGCCGCCATCTTCACACCTGGCCCTACAACCACGTGTTATAGATGCTACGACCGATCACCTGCCCTCAGGCCCGTACCACCAACACGCATCCACCCCCATGCCGCTACGTGTCATGCCGCCATGTAACACGCCGCCATCCGCCATCTTACCGCCACGGTCAATCACCTGCCCTCAGCGTCCTACCACCAACACACGACCCCCATGCCGCCATGACACTTCTTACATGCCACCACCCAGCTCAAGAACCCTTCAGGACCACCCCAGAAGCCAATGACCACAAGGCGGACCCTCAAGCTCGATGGACGCTGGCCATCGGAACCACTTCCAGTCTAGAAGCGGCCTCACTCATCTATTTACGGGGTGTTAAAATTTTAGGAAAAAGTAAATTAATTAATATTTTCGAAATCGCTTGAGTTTATAAAGCAAATCATCATTAATTTTCCATATATAATTACACCCTTAAATATATGTATATCATTAAGGGACACCCTGTATTATTATTCACAATTAATATCAGGTTTTAAAGATGAAAATTTTGTAACGCTGTTAATTTTCACAAATTTTTTAAATATTACTGGACAGCCAGTGCCAAAAAGAATGAAGGTAATTGTGTAAATTTATTTCAGAAGACAAAGGAAGAAGTGCAAACAGTGAAAGGTGAATTTTCCTCAATTCCAGATTGTATAATAATTTCGGACGAGGAAGATGATACAGATCTATTTAGTAATAGTCAGATATATAAAATTTCTGAAAAAATAAAAAGTGAACAGACGGCAGTGAATGAAAATGCGGATCCATATTACAATATCAAGCAGGAACTTGAAGATTTGGATTGTTGTGATAATAATAACCAATATATAGTTGATTTAACTGAAGAGGAAAACTGTTTTAATAAGACAAGTGATCTTTTAAATATTTTGGTAAGTAAATTAAAATTTTATAAAACAAGACTTTACAATTAATAGAGGTAAATTTGGATTACTGTAGTTTACCTTTCAAATTAGTGTTCTCGTAACTTTTCGTGGCACTCCAGTTGAATTAAAGTTTGAACGTGGAAAAATTATTAGTAGACATTTTATTGCACTTTATGACGGAGAAGGGTATGTGGAATGATAATATCAAAAAAATAACTGGAAAGAAGTGACGTTAAGTTTGCAAATTTTTTTTGTTGCCCACGAAAATCCAGACGACCTATCAGAAAATAAGCCATTTTATGTTATAGGCAATTAAATTATCTACAATGTAAGGTACCTGAAGTCACTTTTCACCTATTTGTTAACTGTGAAATAAAGGGCGAACGCGGAAAAATCAGTTTTCGAAAATTGCCCATTGTTATTGCAAAAAGCGATTGATGTTAATGAAATTTATGGAGAAGAAGGTCAATCCAATGACCAACATGTGTGCCAAAGGCCGATTTGATTGACCGTGAAATTGTTGCTCCAGCTATTTCTTAATTAATTTCGTTTGTTTTTTTCAACTAATTGTTTAATTACCTACTAAACGTTAATTTTAGAAGTTAATATCGGAGATATAGGTTCTGATTGATCCAAAGAAATGTAATGAAAAAGAAAATTTTCAAAAAGTTGAAATTACTTAAGTAACATTTTACAACTAACAAAGTGGACGTGCAAAACAGCGTTATAAACAAATTGTCCCAGGGTCAGGTAAAAACCGCTCAGGGATTCACTCTTTTGCATAAAATAAATCACCTATGCCTCTTTGTTCCCAAGATAACTCTTTTTTTATAACCTTAATTATTAATTAACTATTGGACGTATCGGATCGGGATTTTAGAAATAATTAAAGAAAGGGTTAAACTTTTATTTTCAGAAAGTTTTAGGTTCTACTTACCTTCAAAGTTGACCCTGTGCGGGGGTTGCTTTTTATTTTTTACGGGTGAAAACTACCCCTATTCGAAAATAATTATAGAATTGTAGATTCGGGGGGTGTAATAGGTAGAAATCATCTTTAAATAAGTAATTATGATGAATTGAAAATTGTCAATCCCTAAAAACCACCCCCATGTCAGTAATCATTAAAAAATAATATTGAAAAATATTATTCAGCAACTTGGAATAATTTAATCATATAGTGATATTAAATTAAACTTTCTTTAATGTTTTAATTTTTTATTATTTAATTATAAGTTTCAACCCTTATAAAAACCACCCCTTGCAATAAAAAATCGAACAATTATATGTAGTTAAATTTTTTTTTTTTTAGTTCAAAATATAATACAATCTTTTTATTATTTAAAATGTAATGTATTTATTTTATCAAGTCTTAAAAAAACTCTTACTGATTAAAATTTGCAATCAAAAATAGGAAAAATAAGAATTTTATTTTTATGTGGATTTTAATTTTTTTATTTTTATAACAAACATTTTTTTTATTACAAATAACATAATCAAAAATCCTCTTTACTCTGGTCTTCCTTTTCTATTCTATTCCTAAAATTCCTATTTCTATTTCTAAAATATAGCTATAACGTGTACGTAGGCTGCTGGAAAAGTTTCTGCAATCCACCACGTCCAGTGGTACCAACATTCTGTCAGTGTGATATTTGAAAAATTAGACATTTCTAACCTATAAATCAATTGACAGTTTGTACTCAGCGAAGTAGTTTTGTGTGCACAGTGTTTTAAAAGAAACTGCTCAATGTAAAAATGGAACTTTCACGTGAAAATTTCTGGGTAATGATTTACTACGATTACAGATGTAGTCTTACACTAAAACTGTGCATCAATCGACTGCATTTGGCTTTTGGGGATGAAGCACCATCCGATAAGACAGTGTGTGATTGGTTTGGGCAATTCCAGCGTGGATGCGTGTATGTTAGTTACGAATTTCGAGAAGGTCGTCCATCCACGTCTGTTGTTGTCACTAATGTCGATGCGGTGCGTGAAATGATTGAGCGGAATCGACATATGACATACCGCGACATTCAGGCATCCTTGGGCATTGACATGAAAGCAATACACACGATTTTGAATGAACGAAAACTGTGCAGTCGTTGGATCTCGTACAATTTGACCGACGCTCAAAAAGAGACTCGTGTTAAATGGTGCAAAGCAATGCTCAAGAAATTCAGCCGAGGCCAGTGAAATTCGGTCGACAATATCGTTACTGGTGACGAAACTTGGGTTTATTTGTACGAGCCCGAAAGTAAACAACATCCACTGTTTGGATGATTCAAAATGAGTTGGAATGAACAAAAATACGCTTTCAGAACACTGGTTTCAGAGGTTACAGCTACAGAGTGGAAAGCATGTCTCACTAATTGGTTTGAGTGTATGCAGCAGTGTATCGATCCCAAAGGCGAATACTTTGAAAAAGAATAAACCCATTTTTCAAAATTTACTTATGTTTTTACATATCGTTTGTAGAAACTTTTCCAGCAGCCTACGTATTCATCAATGCTTCAATATACGTGTTCTGATATCTGCAAAAATATGTGATTGTTTTTTTACCCATAACTCGCTTAGTTTTTATGCTATCAAGCCCTTCAAAAAACCATTTTGTAGATTTTTTCAGGGGCTATAGGATCAAATAAGTTAAATTTTCTTTCAGCCCTTATTTTTTATAAGGGTTCGAGCTGAAAGGGGCTGAACAAGTTGCTATTTACGAATATATGCAAACTTTAAACGGCCATATCTTACTTAATTTTTATCCTACAGAAAAAAAAACAAATTTTCAAAAAAGCAAAACCTACAATTTTATACTATACAATTTTGCGTATCATTAATAGTTTTTGAGTTATTTTGAAGAAAAGACAATTTTTTCCAAAAATACAAAAATTCTCTTTTCACTTCAAGATCAACTTTTTTCAAAACTAAGCACTCTAAACCGGTCAAACTTCTAAAGCATATTACAAGTACATAAATAAAGTAAATTGCAAAGTGGTAACGACTATTTTCAATTGGAGTAGTAATTAGGGGGTGATTTTCACCTTTTTTGTCACCAAAAAAAATGCGGACCAATTTTATTTTCGTCATAATTCGCTTAAGTTTGCTAGGGACTTTCATAAAAAATAAAAATAAAGGTTTTTTTCAAGCACTTTTAAAAAGGTTCTCTGAGTGTTCCCTGAAAAATGCATTGGTTTTTGGTTATTTCAGGTTCAAACATTCAATTTTGGCGTTTGACGAATAAGAATCAACCTTCAACAAGCTATTACTCGGCTTGTATTGGGTCTACAGATACTATAATCACACCATTCTTTTTGTTTTTTTATAAGCTACATTTTTTGTAAGAGTGATTTTTTTGATAAAATACTTACTTTTTGAGTTATTCGCGAAAAACCGTCTGAAAAAGTCGTTTTTTTTGGTTAGAAAAATTACACTCACTCGCGAATAAGTCGAAAAGTATTGACTTTCAGAAAATACTTTATAGAACAAAAGTTGCTTAGAATTAGTCAATATATCCATTCCCGGAGTTATTTTCAATGAAAAATTTTTCATCCCCGAGAAGGGGTGGCATCCACCCCCAGGGTAAAAGCAACACCCGGTACAAGGTCAACTTTGAAGTAGAGGGTAAGTAGAACCTAAATCCAAATTTTTATGAAAATCGGTGCTGTTTGGCAAAATTATACGGGAAAATGGTCATTGACTGGACTAGAGGTTTTTGTCTTGAACGTTTCAAAGTCGGTTAAAAACTCTCGCGCGGCACGAGGGCGGCATTTACGCGAGTGCACCAGCCCGTCTTTTCCATAAATTTGGTCAACATCTATCGCTTTTTGCAATAATAATGAGAAATTCTTGAGAACTGATAATTCCGCGTTCGAACTTTATTTTACTATTAAGTGAATTGAAAAATTACTCTAGGTACCTTAAATTGTAGGTATTTCCTACAAATGAAATGACTGATTTTCCGATAGATTGTCTAGATTTTCGTGGACAGTAAAAAAATTGAAAAAAAAACACGTAAATTTTCCACTTATTTGCAATTTGCCAACTTAACATTACTTCTTTCGAGTAATTTTTTTGATATTATCGTTCTACATACCCTTCCCCATGATAAAATGTAATAAAATGTCTACTAATAATAATTTTTTCACGTTCAAACTGGACTGGAGTATTTAAGATTACGGTATGTTTATTTTCATTAAATTTTTAGGAATCACCAATACAGACAAGTACACATACAGTCTTGAATGAGGAAAGCTGCTTGCCTTCTAATCAGAAATACAAGACACCTCCAATTATAGAACCACATTTTGTTAAGAAAAAATTAAAAAAACATGATTCTACACCAGACAATGATAAATTTAAAAAACAAAATGACAATATTGGAAACGTTAAGTCCACTTCTAAAAGAAAGATTGTTATATCAAGCCCACTTGTTAAGAAGAAACCAAGAAGTAGCAATTTATTAACATCAAAATGTGACAAGAAGTCAATTGAAAAAGAGTTTAATAAAAGGAGCACACATAAAAGTCCTTCCGATAAAAAAAAATGTAATGATGAAAATAAAAATGCCATTTTAGAAGAACGAAAAAAAAAGTTGAAGGAAATAGCAAATAGCAATGAAAACTCCCACAGCATCAAAGTAAAAACTGCTAAACATAGGGCAAAAGTAAAAAATTCTAGTAGTAGGGGAAAATTTTTACTGGAAGGTTGCACAAATCCACAAAAAAATGTTGATAATACAGAACCTGTTCCATCTACATCTAAAACCATGTCAGAACATACGAAAATGCAAACTGAAGATCGAAAAATACAAGATACTACGATTACTAGCAATTTTAGCCCTAAAGATGACTGTGCCAGACCGAAAAGCTTGGTAAAATTTGCTAACCAGACATCACACGATTGTCAAGCTCCTGATTCGACATTTATTGAAAACAGATCGGGAATAATTTGGAAAACAGCGACAAACCTTCCAGGCTACTTGACTAAAAATGTCCCTAAAAATGTAACCATTGATGATGGTATATGCAGACTTGTACATTGGTCTGTAAACTGGCTAATGGAACAAAATAATATTGATAGAAGTCCTCCCGTGAATGGTGAGGTACAGCCTAAGCGGATGCCTTTACATTTTAAGAGTTTTTCGGAATACGTTGATACAGTTAGTGCTTTAACTATGCTTGAAGTTTGGCAGTATGTTTATCAAATGTTGTACAGTAAAGATGAAGAGAGGTAAGATTTGTAATAGTATATTTTATTAAGAGTCTGGAAATAAGGATTTTTTTCGTGCTTGTGTGACAAATTCTCGTGTGAGGCGAAGCCAAACACGGGAGGTCATACAAGTACGGAAAAATATATTTCCGGATGTGTAATGAACGATATTTTTTATTATACTTCATTGAAAGCGAAAATATGAAAACAAAACATATCATAAAAACGTTTTTATTTTCACAACAGTTAAAAGGGAATAAAAAAACATGTATAGTAAGAATATTCAAAATTAACTAACTATTAATAATAACAGGTTTTTTATTGTGCAATTCGTATTATGGCACAGGTTTAGTCTTTTTGGAGTTTCATTTTGTGAAACTGCAGTTATTGAAGCAGACTTCGCATATGTTTTGATTATCTCGAACAAATCTGTATTTTGCGAGTGAGAAGGGTTAAACAGTTTTCGTAATACCTCAGTTTTTCTTTGTATGGATTCTTCTATATATCCTTCTGCTATGTTGGAAGAACGCTATCCTCCGTGCCTTTTCAGAGTGAGTAAATCTGCGCCGCTTTCCACCGACATGGTTGCCGAAGAACGCCTTAGTCCATGCCCGGTATATTTTTAGGGGTCCTATAGTTTTAGGTATTCTGCAACAATTTTCGGAACACCACTGATGCTACGGCATCCAACGTGTTGAGCGTAACACCTGCCATTTTGATATGCAACAAATAATCTTCTGCTGTTCACAATTTTAGGTCGTAGAGCTGCATATTTACGATAAAGTGTGCAGGGCTCAAATGTACATCCTTCATCCGTAATGGTGAAACTTCTTGATGAATTTTTTAATCTTATAAAAACATGACAAGAAAGCGCTCATTATCTACCACTTCGTCTAAATTTAAAAGATTAAAAGTATTAAATCATCTCTTCTGCACGCACCAAAGATCCCTAACATTAAAATTGCTTTTGGTAATAGATATTGTCCATCTGGAGCTTTGCAAAAAAATTTGGTTACTTCTGCTGTTAAAATTTTGGACTTTTTCGCTATATAGGGTGTTTTTAAATGAAGTAGCAAAAATGGCACCAGTGAATGTAGAGCCAAAAATAAGAGGATTGAAGTAAAAATACCTTATATGATAGTTGCACCAATGAGGCGATATACCCTCTTAAAGGAGGGGATTGAAATTCACAATTTAATTTTTTTTCTTTAACACGGGGAATGCTAGAAACACGAAACTTGGCATGAGCATCCTACTAATAAAGAGACAACTTTTCAATATTTGTTCGATCATTGGCGTATTTTATAAAGGATTGAAACAGTTAACCCCATTGCAATATTTTGCTGCAAGCATAACCTAATACGTTTGTTGAAGTTATAACGCACTCGCACAAACAGTTCTTGGTTATTGCGAAGGTCATCTGCTGTCTGAAATATTCTTAAGCGTAGTTCTTCTAAGGAGGCAACAAGAGTGGCATAAACAATACTTTTTATGTGTCGCCACAAAAAGAAATCCATAGGCGTTAGGTCAGGTGAACATGCAGACCAACAGACAGGGGCATCACGACCATGACCAATCCAGCGATTCGGGTAATTTAAATTTAACCATTCTCTAACGGCAAGTGTACTATGTGCAGATGCCCCATCGTGCATATACCTGGAGCTCGATTCTTGACGGTGAGAGAATAGAATGCTCCCTGGGGAACGTTCCCTCATTTTGTTCTACTACTGTTCTATCAGAAAATTCATACTGTATTCTCAACACAAAGGGATCGAGCCATGAAAGTGAAGAACGGGGAACAATGTTGTCAAATGTACTGACCAATCAGAAAGCAGTAAATAGGCGTTAGAATGAAAACTAGTGATGAGCTAGTCATGAAATAAGTGCTACTTTATTCAGAGTTATTGTTATTTGTCTGTCAGTGGCAGGTGCAGTCTAAAAAGAAAAGAAAATGGAAATTAATTAAAAACCGAAGCTAAATTCAGTAAGTTCTAAACAAAAAGACTTCTAATTTCTAATAGAATATATTAGGGTAAAAAACAAATATGTATACTGGAAAATTAACACCCAGCTGAACTAGAGAGAAAATGAGGGCTAACTGGGAAGAACATACAAATATTTTATTACTGTATTAGGTAGATCCATTTTATTCTATTATTATTTTATTCGTGTTGTACAATCCTTCAAGTAAACACAAATTATACGAACGTTTCCTCAAATTTCTCGAAGGATATCACCACAAAACAGTAACTAGAGATATTACAAACAGATTACGGAATTCGTAATTTGTGAAACATGTCAAAAAATATACGGTTAGGTTTAATGATCCCTGCCTGTTCCCCCAAAAATATTAGTAGAAGAAATAGGGAACAATTCTTCTATTGTTACTCAATAGAACACCATTCAAGAATACCGATTAATGAGATTTAGTACGCCCCCTTTCTCTCGTTCCTTCTACTCCCTATAATTCAAGAATAGAGTCCCTGANTGCCTGTTCCCCCAAAAATATTAGTAGAAGAAATAGGGAACAATTCTTCTATTGTTACTCAATAGAACACCATTCAAGAATACCGATTAATGAGATTTAGTACGCCCCCTTTCTCTCGTTCCTTCTACTCCCTATAATTCAAGAATAGAGTCCCTGACGTGTAGCGAGGGGTACATCCTTGAGTAATTAATGTTGGAAGATGTTCGTTACAAAATCTAAGATACTCGGCTGCTCCAAGCCTGTGTGGAAGAATAAAAAGGACCTACTAAGAGTATTTCCTGCAATTCCCATCCAAACGTTTAAACTAAAATTATGTTGACATCTTCAAACAAATATTTCATGAGTATTTTCTTCCGACCATGAATGAACATTATGAAGGTTTACTGCACTTACTCTAGGAAAATTTGCTTCATCGGTGAAAAGTATATTCATTAGGAAATTTAAGTCATGCCTGGAAATATTAATGTACCATTGACAAAAATCCACGCGGTTTGATAAATCAGTTTTATTCAATTCTTTTACTGGACATCTGTCTTGTGCTTGTATCACAGTCTTGTTCTAGATGTTCCAGTATAGCTTCCTCAGTTTCAACAGTTCGGACATTACGCCTTCTTCCGGCACCCTCACGATTGGGCTGAATTTTACCAGTTTCGCGAAGCCTTCTTTCCACCGAGGCCAATGTTTGTCTATGAGGAATCGGTCGGTTTGGATATCTTTGGTGGTATAATCTTACTGCAGCGTTACTATTTTTTCTCGATTCGAAAAACACTTGGAGCATGTCGACATATTTGCCATTGGTATAAATATTATTTGCCATAATTATTCTGATAATAAATTAATCAATTGGTACTAATTATTGATTGACAGATAGTGTCAATTTGTTAATATGATAAATAACAATTTATTTGTTATGACATCCGCCTACTTTATTTTTACAAATTTTCGCAATTACCCCTTTAGTGAACGATGACACATCTAATTTTTTTACTAAGAAACTATCAGTTTTAACGAAAAATTACAAGAGGTAAAAAAGTTGCGCAATAAATCAGTCTTCCCAATAAATATTTTTAAATAAATAATAAGTTGTCTTTTTATTAGTAGGATGCTCATACCAAGTTTCATGTTTCTAGCATTCCCCATGTTAGAGAAAAAAAATTAAAATGTGAATTTCAATTCCCTCCTTTAAGAGGGTATATTGCCTCTGGGGTGCAACTTTCATATAAGGTATTTTTACTTCAGTCCTCTTATTTTTGGCTCTACATTCACTGGTACCATTTTGCTACTTTATTTAAAAACACCCTGTATATCCTATAGCTTGAAGTTTCAAGAAAGCAATAGTTTTTGGATGTTTGTTGATATTAGCATTTTCTTTTATGGCCAAACAACTTTTTTGCATTGGGAATCGACTCCATAACGTGGAAGATTTCATAGACTTAGCTTTTTCGATAAAGTAAACTAGAAGAATATCATATCAGTTACAGTTTTGATTTTGTTCAGATTTCGTCATTCAGTAAGTTGATATTCTGTTCATATCTTGGCCTAGATTTTACTGGTATAAAATTCGCGTTGGCTTGTGCCGCTTGCTCTAGGATGTTATCGGGAACTTCAAGATTTTCTTCGGAGTACATTTTATCAGCATAAATTTAATTGACAGAAAATAAACAACGCTGACAATACAGTGTTTGTCATGCATTTCCATGGTTACTCTCAAATTATTTCAAAGGTTATTTGTTGTAAATTAGTCTATGTCAGATAACGTGGACAAAACGTCAAAAAATATTACAGACATGTATCTAAAATATTCAAACATTTACGAATTAAAATACAGAATAGGTACATGTTAAATATCAGAGAGCATATAGACTTTCTTAAATTTAGTTTACTTTGCTTTATATTTCTATTTTAAAACCATATATTCGGTATTTTTATTATTCAGCGCACAGAAAGAATCCGAGATCGGGTAAACTTTTTCCATGCGCGTTTCCGTGCGCTAGTCCGAAAAAGCCCATCTTACATTATTAATACAGATGAAAATAAGATGTTTTCAAAGAATATAATAAAAATATTCTATTATAAAGGGTGATTCCGTCATAATGTCATTAATATTTAAGGAAATATAGGGAAAAATTAGTAGAATCTGTGATTAAAAAGAATTTAAAAAGCATATTTACGCTGAAAAAAAATATTTTCAAATCATTATTTAGTATTATTATTATTAAACCTCTTTTTGGACCACTCCTGACCTCTGATCCACAAAGGTTTATCGAGAGTTAATCTTGACTTAACGTATTGTTCAGTCACTAACCTAACTTTTATTGCATTTTTATTCCGCAGTGAACGATAAGGATAAAACAGATTTTGTTACCTAGACACATGACAGAATAAGATATTTTTATACATTTTAAATATTAACAAGTAATATTTTTTATTTGTTTTTTATTTATTATATATGTAAAGAATGAATTTTATAGTCATGATTTCAAATATATATTTAATACTTTAAGTAATAATTTAATTCCATAATTCCAAATATTGAATATGTAATACAATATTTTTAGTGCATAAAACTCATTATTTTTTTTCTCCAACATTTTTTGACTGTCAGAAGTCTCTAAGGTTGACATTTTCCTTACTGAGAAAAATTAATGGTATCTTATCAACAAAAGTATTCACTTTTAATTCTAGAAGCTACAGTTGACATTTTTAATTCTTAGATTAAAAGTGTTAATCAAGTTTTAATTTATAAAAGTTTTTAATTCAACAATATTTACAATAATTTTTGTTTATCCACATTGATATTAAATACACAGTTTGAACAAGTGTATTAAAATTAAATAAACCCCTGAAACGGATACTACCCTCATTCTTGGAGTAATTCTCAAAGCAGTCCAACACTTTTTCATTAATAGTTACATTATTTTAATTAAGGCGGATTTCACATCTTCAACATTATCAATTATTGTTAAATTGACTAATTCATCAGAACGGCATGCGCCTGCAACCCCAGATATTAGGACTACCTATAAAAAAGCTTTTTAAAAATTTTGTTGTTTTATTTTTAAAGCGTTTACCTTCATCGTCAAATATGAATTATCAGGTGTACTATTCAAAAAGCAATTAACCCGCTCCTTTGTAAATACTCCTGATTTTTTCGGTACATGTCCCTCATTTTGTCTCTTGAGAAAAGCACGTAACTTTGAATATTTGCTTATATCAATCCCCTTCTTTATACCCAACGTTAACCGCAACATTGAATATTGTAACCAAAGCGTAGACGGCTTGATTTTATTTGCTAAGTTTGAGAAATACACCATCTATACATCTTCTGAATACAACTTAATGTTTTTTTCTTTGCACCAATCTGTAAAACATTGCTAGACACATTCATAAACTCGAGATTTCTTTGGGAGAAGATTCAAAGAAACCTCTTTCACACACTCCAGTATCTCCTCAGTTATACCTAAATCTTCATTAGATTCCATTTTTAAAGAGTTTTCAGCAGACTGAACCTCAAACAATCACAAATGAATTCAATTAGCAATACAACTAATTCGCCCACAAATACAAAATTTGCTCGCCACAAAAGTAACACTTTTAATCCTAATATAACAATACCATTTTGTAATGGTAGCCTGTAAAATTATATAAATAGTCTATTCAATGTAATTAAGATGTATGTTATTAATATTACTATAAATTAACTGTACATTTATTTCGTTTAATAATAATAAGGAAAAGAGCGAGTCGCCCTCTGCAACGCGATGGCGCGAGCGAAGTTTTTATTTCTTTTTTTGCTGATTGATGGGTGTTGTCCTATAAAATTGTTGACTGACCATTTTGTTTATGGTTAATATAACAATAATACCTCCACAAAAGTTTTGAAGTACAGGCAGTCTTCGTACTTAGGGCATGTTCAGTTCTCAAAATATATGACGTAAATCGAAACGACGTACGTCGATACATTTTTTTTCATCCACTTCTATATGTATAAAGTGAAGGAGTTAGGGTCTATTAGAACATTATAATGTAAAAAAACTACATAGTAAATACATTTTATTACCTCGGTAGGTATGACAACTGTTATAGTGTCTGAGACACCCGTTCTCAGTTTCGCTTGACTGACCACAGTATGTTTGTGTACACAACTATTGTAATCAACTATCAATAAACTAGGCTTAGTAAATTCAAACAATTTTTTTGCTTCTGGCTCTCCGTCTAATACCACATTTTATTTAAATTAGAAAAATTGTGTTAGTTATTCGGATATTTGGAATTTCATTGCTAACTCTGTAGAGACCCAGTGGGTAAACGAAACAACTGTAAATATAGATAAGTTTAGTTAACTCGTCTTATTGCGACACACGTGCAGTGCCAATAAGAGCAAGTTTTAAAAATATTTTGTATCATAATGTGCTATACTTATCACTCTATATCTCAGAACCTTTCCTATTTCCCGTCAGGGAATCACCTGTGTAAATTTGTCATTTGAAATTGCAGTACTCTGTATTTTATTAGGAAATCATAGGAATGAGACTTTCCAGTTCTAAATAAAATATCCGATTCTTTTTAGGTCACCTATCAAGATATTTTTAAATCATAAGAGGATTGTTGGTAACCTGACATATTTAGATTGTGAATGTAAGTAAAAATATTTTCTACACTTGATATTTAAAAAAGAAAATTTCCCTAATTAGTGGTTAATTTCCTAGTGGGACAAAAGTTATGTCTTTAACTGGATAAAACAACTAAGAAAATAGAAAAAAATTTCATATTCTAATGGACGTCATGTCATATACAGTGTGTTCACGGTTTTTATTGCACGTGGGGTGTAAATGACAAAAATTTTTCGAGTTGAAATTTGAGCTTCTGGGCATCATCTCTGCTTGGCCTGAAACTAGGAAGCTGAAAAAATTAGTCCAATTAATTAATGTGATCGGCCAACTCTGTTTTTTTTATTTTTCACAACCACAAAGTACAAATTTCTAATTATTTGTTAGAGAAAAAAATTTAACTAATATAATAAACATAAATAAACAAATAATATAAAGGTTATTTAAATGTGCTGCCACCAACCATTATACATCGCTCAGCGTGCTTGGTAAACTCTGTGTAGGCATTTCAGATTTCTTGGATGGGGATGGCATTAATTGTATCTTTTATTCTTTGTTTTATTCAAACAAGTAGTTATTCAACGGGGATCCATAGACTTTCTGCTTGGTGTCCGTCTTGTTGAAAGTAAAGAAAAAAATGAATTTCTGATTCTTTGACTAGTTTGCTTAAATCTTTGCCACTAAATAATTTAATCCAGTCGAATTAGATCATAAAAGCTGAAAACTTGAAAAAAATATTAGACATTTTATTATACATTATGAGTGAGAAGGGTAAGTAGAATGATAATATCAAAAAACTAACTCAAAAGAAGTGACGCTAAGTTGACAAATTGCAATTAAGTATCAAATTTACGTGTTTTTTAACTTTTTTTACTGCCCACGAAAATCTAGACGATCTGTCGGAATATTAGTTATTTTATATTATAGGCAGTGAAATTATCTACAATTTAAGGTATATTTCACCAATTTGTTAACTGTAAAATAAAGGTCGAACGCGGAAAAATCAGTTTTCGAAAATTGCTCATTATTTATGCAAAAAGCTATGGATGTTGATGAAATTTATGGAAAAGATGGTCAATCCAATGACCAATATACAGGGTGGTCCGAATTTTATGCAGGAAACTTCGAGGGCAGATAGATCTCTTTAAAATAATATATGTTTGCCTTATAAACATAGGTCTGGAATGGCACCCTTTTAGAGATACAGGGTGTTGAAGTTGTCAAAAAAAATTGATTTTTTGTTTATATCTCCGGAATCTATTAACCGATCTCAATAAAATTTGGTACATATAATGTATGATAGTAGGCCTTATATTCCCTGAAATATGAACTTTAAAGGTTCAACCAGTAGTGTACAACTGGACAGGGGTCACCCCCTTTTTTACAAAAAAACCTACCCCCCACTGCATTTTTTACATGTCATTGCAACTGTTATATATTTTTATATTTTTATGCACAAAATACGTAAAAAAGGTGATTAATTTTTTCCCTAAGTTTCGCCGTTCTCAAGTTATTCTTACCAATACAATCCCCTTGTGGCAGACACTTCTAACGATAATATTACAAGAATATTTGTTTACGTCTAAAAGTAAGTGCAATTTGTAAGCACATCAACAAAATTATTTACACTCCTTTCTACACCACCTGTAGGTAGTGTGCGATATAAACAAAAAACCAATTTTTTTTTAAACTTCAACGCCCAGTATCTCTAAAACGGGGCCGTTCCAGACCTATATTTATAAAGCAAACACATATTTTAAAGAGATCTATCTACCCTCGAAATTTCCTGCGTAAAATTCGAACCACCCTGTATATGCCAAACGCCGATTCGATTGACCTTGAAATTGTTGCTCCAGGTATTTGTTAATTAATTTCGTTCGTTTTTTGCAAGTAATTGTTTAATTACTAAATGTTAATTTTAGAAGTTAATATTGTTACGACGTACCGTTGGTTGCACTGGATTTGTTGAAATTTCTATCTGGTGGGCGACTTAGGGCCGGTACTTTCATTCTAGATTAGATAAATATAACCCTCAGTTAAACTTTAACCCTTGGTTTCGGTTACTTTCAAGCACTGTCAACTACTGACCAGGGGTTAAAGTTGGCGTATCCAAATTTAATCGAAGCATGTAGCAGCGATTACCGATTGATTAACGTGGTTTAGCATGAAACATACTTTGATACTTTTGACAGAATTGACGTTTAAAAAAATGGATTTAAATAAATTGGGGGGACCTATTCGACAGTAACGATCGACTAAGTTAATAATAATTTGAAGACTGTACAGAAGAACAATTTTTTAACAAATTTCAGTTTTCCAAAAACACTGTTAGGACAATCTTGCTCCCAGCAATAGAACATATTTTGAACCGTTTGAACCTGCAATAGCAGTATGTAATATTACAATATTTTATCTTCACCTTTTATATTTTATTTCAATTGTAGGTATAATGAAATAGATACTATGGACCAGCTTACTCTGCCATGCAATATTATTTCCCTAAGAGTTGCCCCATCAGTGTTTTTGTTTTCAATTACATTTAGTTCTGTTGCCATTAATTCATTAGGAGACCGATTTCATGCTCAGTAAAATTTGTTCCACTTTTTTCTTGCTACCCATTATAGCTTAAGATCTTTGAATAAATATATCACACAGCAAAAGTAATTAATAAATCAGATTTGACAAGAAATGTATGGCACATGACATGCATCATAACAAAATTTAAAATTTGCGTACGACGTACGTCTTTCCTACTAGCCTAATTCAAATAATGGGTTAAATAAGAAAATTATTTAGTGCGTATGTGATTGATTAATTCCTGTTCAAAATTTGCATGATATGATGTCAACAAGAAAAAGAAAACGAAATAAGCATGTCGGATGAAGTGCAACCAACATAAAAATTGCAAGTTTATCTAACCTAGCGTTTAAAAATACCGTAAAGTACCTAATATCTTTTAAACTTCAGTTAGTTTACTGGGGTTAATTTGTAGACCGATTAGTTAAAGGTTAACAGGTATTTAATCTAGACTGAAAGTAGCCCTTAATAATTTACAAATAAGATCTTACCAAGCTTCAACCATCGTGAGGCAAGGCGAGACCTCGGGCACCTTCACTACTCACTCTCTGACAACCAGAAGGGAATTCTCTCCTCCTGTCTCGAGCATCCAACTCGCTACTCCGTTTGTGTTGAGCTTGCAATGTCCCCCGAATGGTTGACTTCTACATTGTTAGACTTATCAACCGCTCAGCACAGAGCCGCGTGCAAAAGGATGCTACCGTTTTTTTGACCCTTACAATCACACAACAGCTTTGTCATCTAAGATTTTTATGTATATCGTGTTCTAGAAAAAGTGTCTGTATAAATCATTATGCTGTTTTCATATTTAACTTTAAAAATTCTTAATTAATAGTTACTAGTCTCCATATTGACCGTAGATATAGGTTCTAATTGATCCAAAAAAAAGACACATAGGAAAAGAAAAATTTGAAAAAGTTGAAATTAAGTTGCCCTTTACAACTAACAAAGTAGGACGTACAAAACAACGTTATAAACAAATTGTCCCAGAGTCAGGAAAAGTCGCTAGGGAGTTTGATCTTTTTGCATTAAATCGAGCTTATTTTTTCTTTTTCAATATGTTTATTTGGATCAATTAGAACCATTATCTACGATATTAACTTCTAAAATTAACATTTAGTAATTAAACAATTAGTTGCAACAAAAACTAACGAAATTAATTAACAAATACCTGGAGCAACAATATCACTTTCAATCAAATGGGCCTTTGGCACACATGTTGGTCATTGGATTGACCATCTTTTCCATAAATTTAACCAACATCCATCGCTTTTTGCAATAATAATGTGTGCATGATTTTAATGATGTTGAAAGCCATAAACAAAAACATACTACTACAACATGACAAACTGTAAATATAATTATTAAAATTGTTTTCTTTTTACCTTGATATTAGAGAAAGATCTGGCTCACATTCTCCGATTATGCTATAACAATGGCCAACTGAATATCATATGAGTCTTGAGTTTATAATTTGGCAATTCCACTTACAAGCCTCTGTTTTTTGAAGACTTTTGACTATAAATATGATTTTAATAAAATCGAACTGATAGATGGAGCTAGTAGTTGCAAACTAAATGGTTGCATTATCTCATTTATAACAAAAATATTACTTGAGACGTGCTGCATTTTAGACTTCAAATGGTGTTAGAATGACACCTCATTTGTATGCTCTGATTTTGTGTTAAACATATGTATATTTTTTTAGGTTACCTGTCGGAAGAAAATGTGAGAAACAATACAATACCTAGAATGGATGATTTTGCATTAATTGAATTGAAATTAAAAGATTCGATGAATTCTTATATGTATACTGGTTTTGCATACATTAAATTTTGTAAACGAAAATATCTAAATGGCTCCACCCAAATTGATAATCATAGTAAGTTTTGTACAAATGGCAGCATGAGATTATATAGAATTTTTGCTAAGCTGGTATGTTTGTTCAATATTATCATGATAATAAATAGTTTTTACCATTTTTTTTGTCTCATAAAGATTTAAGTATTCAAGAAAAACTTAGTTCAGTATTATCTATTTTGTTCCATAGAATGTCATCTGATTAATAATATTTACTGAATGATATATTGAAGTAAAAAGAGATTCTATCATTCCATTTTTTTAAACAAGTTTTTAAAGTAGTTATATCCTAAGAATGGAGTTCAAGTAGAAAACTTTCGAGTCGAGCAAGTCATATTTGACTGAGTCACTTACTTTTAACAACTGGCAACGTCGCACAGTGGGAAATATGTTAAAATATTCTACGGCTATTTTAACCGTACAGTGGTAATTTCTTTTTTATTCTAATATGCTTAATTTTATGAGATTTTGTATCTATTGAAAAACAACGAAAATAATCATGTATGTGGCTTTACAATACTTTTCAACTTTAAACCTGAACCCAAAAACATAATTTCAAATTCATCAAACCTAACCTCAAAGTAATACACCGACTCTTTTCTAAATCTATGGTTATAATTAATTGAAAACTATATTTTTGAGCTTACGTTTCCTAACTCTAAAGCCATAAACCTACACACATAAAACCTAACCTCAAACCCTTCAATACCTAATCGCAAATCCTCAAAACCCAACTTCAAATTCTAAAAATTTGATCTAGAAATTTATGTTTTACACCAAAGAATAAAAGTCCTTGAAAACTATTTTGTGGAACTTATATTTTTTATATTTGAAGCCCCTATTCTTAAACATCTAACCACAAATCTAAGAAATCTGGGGCTAATATTTTGTATTTCTGAAACCTTAAACCTATGCTGTCTATAAATACCTAACCTCAAATCCTTGAAACTTATTTTTAAATCGAAAAAGAAAATTTCATTCGATAAATTATGAAAATTTCAGCAATTTTAGCTAAATACTCAGAGTCAAAATTATTAACTGAAATTATTCGATGGACCATATTTTTTTAGAGGGTTTTTCTGTTTTTTATTTTTATTTATTTTTAATTTTTTTGTTTTTGATTGTTGGAAATTTGTATTTACGGGGCATAAGGTTGGGTTAGGTTTGTCTTAAATAAACTGGATGCGTTACAATCGTTTGGTAGGTTTTTACAAAATTTAGCAGGAATCGTCCATATTATTTGAATTATTTTATTAGTTCCTTGTAACGAAAAACACGAACTGAAACAAAAATTTGTAGAATGTCAACTCGCGAGCAAACTAACCTTTCTTCAATGTGCGACGTTGCCGCGTTTAATTTATGTTAATAATCATAAGAAAAACTTAAAAGTTTGAGTATTAATATCTTTAATTCTAGCTGGTCAATCCTATCCAGATTATTACACATATTAGGCTATTATAAATTCGCTTCTCACTACAGATCCAAGTAGGTAGCACAAATAAGTTTATAATAGCTTTAAGAATATCTATATTAACCACTCTCCCGCAGGTAAAAGCTTTATTAAAAGATGTTGAGAACAGTTATTCAGCATTAAATAAGCATTTATAAATCCAAAATAGGCGCAGCTTATAAAACCATTTTATAAAAGCTGTACATATAATATTTATTCCACTAATTAGTGTTCTGTCGTTGCATTCTTATAGCATTTGTAAAATATACTGTAAAACCTTTATACAGAGAACATTGTCTTATAAAACAAATTTGCTGATATAGTTGTCTCCAAAGAAAAGGTTTATACATTTTTTATAAAATCTACTTTTTCCAACTTGAACGCGATGAATGTTGTATTAATGTTTCCAATATACAGTACAAAACTTTTTAGCATTATAATTATGCGTTTCTATACTAAATTCGTTTTATTAATAATAAAACTAAAATCTTTGGGCTGTTGCTGATTGTCGGCCATATAAGATAGGTACTCAAGAGTTAATGTTTACCGATATACACAATAAAATTAAATATGCATCTAGAAAATAAAAAACTACTTAGAACGAAAATTTTATTGATGAAATATATCATGATACTTTTAAAAAAACTAAGCACCTTTAAAATTAAGCACATTTAGCAATCGTCTGTAACAATTTTCGATTCAATAAAAAAAATAAAGAATATGTACATAACAAGTTATTAAATATAATTCAATAGACATGCATTAAACTAATTATTTCATGATACATATATTATAAAATTGAATTTCTTTTTGACGTAATTCTGGTGTACAATATGGCCGACATCTTGTCCTAAGCATGTTTGAAAAATATGGCTGCTAGGAGGAAGCTTCTACCACAGTAACTATAAATCCGTTATAAAATAATTAAAATTTTAAATAATATATAGTATTTTGTAGAGTAATTTGTTGTCTACTATCGGTTTAAAAATTCTGCGTAAACTGCTTCCTGCTGCAATTCCAATGGGGTCAACAAAACAGATAGTAAAGTAATATGTATGTAAGATGGTATGGCTAGTAAGTGCTTGTATTTTAAAATGTTCTGAAAGAAGCTCTGAAGATTTTGAATGATAGAACACTTTTAACTAATAGCACTGCTAGTAGAGTTTAGAAGAGACAAATATACGGAGTACTGTCACAAAGTCACAAATTTGATAATAATATGGGCAAATCAGCTGCTTATTGGTCACAAACAACGAATACATTCTAGAAGAGACGTGAATGGATGTCTAAAGATGAAATCATTATCAGTTAGTGTTAATTGTATTAATAATTAATGAAATTATAATCAGTAAACAGTATTACAGTACTTTTAGTCTTGTTGTTTGCAGCACAAAATAATTTTGCAGTGACTGTGAAAGCAACGTATCGTATAAACAAACTCTAATAAAGGGCTTATTTGAATGTTAATAATATAATTAAAATTAATAATTCCAGTGTCTTCCTGAAGGGTAACTAATAATATCCTAGGACATAATGTATAGTAGGTATTTAAATTTTATAAAACAACATGCAGTTTTATCGCCATAATTGTTGTAATATTATATTAACACTAAAACTTTCTAGTTCACAGATTTTTTTTAGGTTACGGAAAATATCTTCATATATCAAAAGCTTTACTATATGTATAGTAGTTTTATAAGTACAATATATATTGCTTCATCTCTCAAAAATAGCTTTTTAGTTGAGAAGAAACTACTTAAACTATTCTGCTTACAGCTGTAATAAAACCCTTTTATAGAATCTTTTTTAAAGCTTGTTGTGATATTATTTAACTCAAAAAGCTAAAATTATTTATAATTTAGTCATATTGTATATTTAATGGATAATGTTATACAACATTAATCGTACAATCAATATACTGTATAAAAGCTATAAAAATTGACCGGTAAGTATTTATAACATTAAAAAAAACAAGGAAGCAGCTATTACACTTTAAACTTTTATAGAAGTTTCATTTACCACGTTTATAAGACTTTAGGAAAGCCTTTATAAAATTGTTGTATAATTTTACTATTAGAATATTCTAACAGCTTTTTTATATACCAAAATTACTATACGAGCAAATTAACACCTTATTAAGGCATTAAAAATCTAAAAAAATACATTTGTCGCTATTAAAAAACAGTTATATAACTTTAAGCGATGTAATAGTAGCATTTGTGTTAGTTGGGAGGGATCTGCAAAACGGTAAGAGATACAAACTAGGCAATGGGGGCAAAGTTGCGTAATAAGGGGACCAACATTATACCTCTAAAAAATTACCGCTAACATGATTAGTTTTCGAAATATTTAAAAAAAACGAAATTTTGGAAATCAGTTTTTATTTAATTTCAGCTTTGAAGTGATATTGAAAAAAGAAGAACACATTCTCATGGCTACTTTTTGCCCTCTATCGAATGGCATAATCAATTTTTATATGTAACGATTCGTCTTTCCAGGACTATGAACTTCATTTTTTTAAATACAACCTCTGGAAATTTTATTACATTTTTTGCAAGCCTTCATGACCCTCAACATTATACTGTCTCAGCCCGAACCAGATTTAGACATTTTGTCTCGAAAAATTCATCTTCATGTATACGTTCCAAATTTATCTAAATTTTTTATTTAGATTTCTTTATTTATTGAATTATCGTACACTGTAAGTGTCGTTAGAACCTGTGAAATACATCTAGTTATTTAAACTATTACCACCACACATTACAATAAAACATTTATTATTATTAACTATCACCATCACTTGGTCATTCATAACTCGATAAGTTGCGTCAAAATTAAAACATTAATACAATTTTAATTTTATTATGACAAATTAATTCTTAAAAATGCATATGAACAACCAAAACACCAACTGAATATTATTCTTTAAAAAATTTCAGTAAATGTTCAAAAACATTTTCGTTTTGGCAAAGGTTGAAAATGAAGATCAGCGTAATATTATCGTAATTTATTATACCTGTAACCGCAACTGTGACAGAGTATGTCAGATGTATTTGTATGAATATCCAGAAAAAAAAAATATCGGAATTTGTTTGAATTTTGAGCACTCGAGAAGCCCAGAAATAACTGGGCACGGGATTAAAACTTTAATCATGTTTTATTTTAATGCGTGTTGGTAATAGTTTAAATAACTAGATGGATTTCACATGGTCTAACGACACCAAGGGCATTTAAATAAAGGGGACTATGCATGTCACAGTCTATCTCATATGTTGGGTGAAGCTAGACAAGGGGAAAGCAGAGGGCTTTATTTTCATCCAACTGATGCGCGCGATTACATCTCCAATGTCGTACATTTTGGATGGGTCAAAATAAAATATTTTATAGTCCTAAGTCAATATATTTCAACAGCTACTCAGTATTTTTATAATAAATATATATAATATTTTTATAACTTCTTGGAATCCCAATAACTGTAACCATTTCTTTCTTGTTGCACCATCCCCAAGCATCCTAAAAACGTTCACATTTCACTTTTAGAATACTGAGGCAAATTTTCAGTGAGACATAAAAATATATTCCCAAAGGAGAACATCAAATGGTTGAATGAATGCAACTTTCAGTTGATTGCATCTTCGGTATTTTTATGTATAAGTGAACCACCACCATATTTTTGCTGTTGTATTTATTCAGTTTTTATGCTCGTGCATTTAGTAAAATTGTAAATATATTTTTGAAAAGGTTTTTGTCGTAGAGGAAAATGAAAATGATGAATGATTAAAATTTGTAATGTTGGGTATAAGGGATAACATTGAAATACCTATAAATATATTAAATATAAATAATGTCTGTAACTTATTTGTGGTGCAGCATTTTCCTTTGATTTTAATGGCCAAACGTGGTTCATATTATTGTTTTCTTACTATTTCAGCAAAAATTTTAAAAAAATACCAAGTCAGTTTTATAAAATTTTACCGTTATTCAAATAAAAGTTACCCACACGCACGACAATGGCCACAGTTGCATATACATTCCAAAGTCACCTTCAAGCACGCTTACCTGTGGAAGGATAGCTGATGTGGATGTTTATAATCCAATTTCTTACAAATTCTGCACTGTCTAACCATATTCACACCTTAAAAGTTTATCCAAAATACATGTATAAACACTAATCACGTTTCACTTACTAAAATCACAACTATTTTCTAACAAGAGACGCCATATTCTGCCAACCACGGCAGAACGAACGAGGAACACGCTACAAATTATTGCGTAGTTGCCAAGTCTTCAAACATGGCAAATATGAAAAATGAAAAATAGTTTAATATGTACAGAATTTAACAATATTGTATGCATAACTTAATAATACTATCCTATAATAATAATTTTCACAATTGTGATGAAAATTGCGATAAAAATATTAAGTACATTTCCAGTATAATTATACAGCTGACAACAATGATACAATTAGACTGTGAATAGACCAGGCTTCATCTAGAAATGTAAATAAATAAGTCCCCTTTATTTAAATGTCCTTGAACGACACAGTGTACGATAATTCAATAAACAAAGAAATCTAAATAAAAAATTTAAATAAATTTGGAACGAATACACTGAAGATGAATTTTTCGAGACAAAACAACGTCTGAATCTGGTTTCGGGCTGAGGCACTGCAGTATTGGGGGTCATGAAGGCTTGCGAAAAATGTAATAAAATTTCCAGGGTCATATTTAAAAAAATTAACTTGATGATGGTCCTGGAGAGACAAAACGTTACATATAAAAATTGATTATGCCATTCGATAGAGGGTAAAAAGTGGCCATGCGAAAGTGTTCTTCTTTTTTCAATATCACCTCAAACAAGACTGAAATGAAACAAAAACGGATTTCCATTTCGTTTTTTTTCAAATATTTCGAAAACTAATCATATTAGCCTTGATTTTTGGTTCCCTGATTATGCAACTTTGTCCCCATTCAAGCTAGTTTGTATCTCTTACCGTTTTCGAGATCTCTGTAGTGAAAAGCGAATTTGTAACAGCCTGTATAACATATTTCTACACAAATGAGTCTTGCTTAAAATTTGAGCAGTTTCTCGAATGGGGTTATTTAAGTATAGCAACGTTTTCATTGTAACGACAACATATTGCGCCATTAAGCTTATGCTAAACATAGTCAAGTTTGATTAAGCACAACTCAGAAACTATGGTAAACTGTGCTGAAATTTTGCAAAAGTATCTATCAGGTGTATAATTTAGGTGATAACTACGTTAATTTATTTTGATCGAACATTTTGACCATTCAGCGATATTTTAAGTGGTAGATTAAAGCACAATTAATTGTGCTGTAATTTAATGCAAATTTAAGGTAAATCAAGTGTACCAGCTGAACGTAGGTATTAATTTTACGTTTACTTCTGGTATAAAATGTTTTCAAACTGTGTTAATCTGTTTAAGGATAAATTCACTGTTTTTCCAATTGCAAATTGCTTAAAATTAAACAAAAAACTATATTATAGGTACTTATTTTGTCAGTTGCGTGCTATACATTAATATGTGAGAACACTTCCCAGTTGCCAAAAGTGAATAAAATAAAAAAATATAATCCCTAACTGATAACTAAAAATGCAGTAGTAAGGGTTCATGCCCCCAAACTGTTATTAGTAGTTAATTGGTGTACTGACAAACCATTCATTTTACAGTTGCTGCCCTTTGTTCGGGAAAACCAAATGTAAATTTAACATTTAGTATGGTGACGAGAAGTCTTGGAAATAAAGACATAATAGGAAAACAGGTTATGATGAAAGTTATCGCAAATATAGGAAGTTCCTTGAAATTATTGAAAAGTGTAAAGTATTTAGAAACATCGCCTATTGGTAAAAATATTTTATTACCTAAAATTGAAGATTTCAGAGTATCGTCAGACGATCAAGATCTTATTGTAGAGGTAAGTATTTTAATTATTCAATTTGATAATTCACTTAAGGATATGTATCAATAGATATGAAAGACTTATACTGGGTATCTCATAATTAGTGTCCAATAATTTACCACTTGATTCTATTTGCCAAAAATAAGAATATTTTTTCATATAAACATGGGTTGAGAAATGCTTCCTAAGGAAGTTACGCCCCTCTAAATGGGGCCACAAAAAATTTATTTTTTCATTTCCAAAATGGGTTGAAGAAAAATTATGAATTTTCACATCGTGAACGCTCATTAAAAGTCGAAATAGCTCATCATAAAATTTTTCAAAAATTTTAGGTAGGGGCGTCTCAATTGGGGAGGTCGTCGGCTAAAATTTGCTCCAATTTTTTTGCTTGCTGAAATTTTCAAATTCAGATGCCAACAGATGATAGACTCTTATTTCCTCTACAAAAAGGGTGCTCTTTATTTCTTTCGATAAAATGCTCCATTTACGAGAAAGCATTTCATTACATACATTAATAAAATTCAAAAAAATTTTCTTGATTAACTAAAATGGGTACATGTACCATTATGATTTGATATGTCATCATATCATTATACATTGTAATAAATAACGTGAAAAGTTCTTAGAAAAGTTTATTATGGGCGTCCTAAGCAGGAGGGGGGGTCTTGGGTACAATTTTTTTACATGTTGCTATTTTCAAATTTAAACAGTAAAATGTAATAGATCTGAGTTTTCTATTAAAAATGGTAATGTTTTATATTGAAAAAGTAATCCGTTTTCGAAAAAAATCGGTTTAAATATGTTTTGAACACACTTTTGAAAGTGTGCTTTTCTAAGCACTTAAATCCTTTTTCTTGGAAATAGATCATTTTATCGAAATAAATAAAGAGTACCTTTTTCTAGAGGGAATGGTCCATCATATGTTGGCTTCTGAATTTGAAAATTTCGACAAGCAAAAAAAGTGGGGCAAATATTAGCCGATGACCCCCTCAATTGAGACGTCCCTGTTCAAAATTTTTGAAAAATTTTATGATGATCGACTTTTAATGAGCATTCATGATGTCAAAATTCATAATTTTCCTTCAACCCATTTCGGAAATATTTAAAAAAAAAATGAATTTTTTGTGGCCCCATTTCTTAGGAAGCATTTCTCGACCAATGTTCATATGAAAAAATATTCTTATTTTTGGCAATAGAATCAAGTGGTAAATTATTGGACACTAATTATGAGACACCCTGTATAACGATAAATACTAGGTCTACAAAAGGATGATGTTGGTAATGCACCTGATTTTAGGGTTGATGCATGTTCATCCCTTTTCATTTATCTACATTGAAAACTTCAACATTTCAAATACTTTTCAGTGACTTATTAAAATATTAATTAAAACAAAAATCTTTGAGACTGAGATAGAAGTAGAAATAAAATAAATAATTTTAAATACAGAATCATGTTTTAAAATGTTTATTTGTTGTTTCATTTCTTCTGAGATTAAGAATTATTTGTTGTCTATTTTTAGTTTTATTTTATATCAAGTAAAAAAAAATTATATCATTTGTATCTTATTAAAAATAAAAAAATACAAAAAGTCGAACTGTTATTGTTCGTCTTCCTCAGCATCATTTCAAAGTTGGCAACTGATACCTGATCCTGTTCAATATTAACATACTCCTTTTATGTTGGAAATAGTTTTTATGTGTTTTGATGGTATTGCATTCATCATGTGGATGTTAATTTTGCTGCCTTCATGTACTTCTTCTGCTGGATTTAGAAACATAACCTCTAATATTCAATTTTCATAATGTTGAATAATGTTTTTTGCTCTATAGATCAGTGGCAACTGGTGAAAACTAGAATGGTTGTTTTAATAATAATGCTTGGGACTTATACTCTTTTATAGGGTGTAATTCCTAGGAACTTTTCTGAAAAAAAAATTCAAAAGAAATTTGTGAAATATTTTCCAGCAAGGATTGCATATACAGTGTGTCCCCGGATGGGGTACTGCATGCACTCTTGTAAACTTTTTTATTACTGATTTTTCGAGAAAAAGTTATTCTTTTCCTTATCTTGGGAAACCATGGGCAGTAATCAAATATATAATAAAACATACAGGGTGTTCAAAAAATTTCAATACGCAATTTCCCGTAAGCAAAGTGGCTTTAATTTTTGTTTTCGTAAAAAATTATATTTAACAGTTTTGTACGAGAACTCAAGAAATACTTAAATACGGGGTTTAGTCAAAAACAAAGAACAACTACATTTTGCAAATAAGAAGACTTGATTTTTAACTATCTTAAAGCAGACAGAAATTGTAAAAAATGATTAAACTTTTATTTTAAATTTAATGTAATATAAAAAATGGCTTGGTAGAAAAGAGCGATGTTTCACGAAACATCAAAAAACCTAAACCGACGACGTGGCAACCATCCTGGAAATTGTTCTACGATTAACAGTTGTCTGGTAGCCTGCAAACCAAATAAAAGTAGCTTTTCTAATTAAAAAGTAGAACAAATCAGAACTGGAATTAACCCCAACGACGAAGCAAGTCCTATTCAACTTGTAAACCTTCAAGTAGAGATGGGAAATTCCCGGGAAGATATATTTTTTTGAAATATTCCCAAAATATATTTCGGGAATGTTGCCAAATGTTTCCCGTGAATAATCCCACAGAATATTTTCTTGGAAACTTTCCATGGAAATATTTCCCACCACTTGCAGACTGTTTTTTGTTTTTTTTTTGAACAGGTGTTTATACTTATTGTAACTTGTGGCAATATTAATGATTATAATTAATTATATTATAGATTTTATTCTTGGGATTGCAAGTAGGTACCTACTTGATATCTGGAAATTCGGAAATTGTTTCAACATGAATTTACAGCAATTATTTGTACTTATTATTTTTTTAGTAACTTACCAAATACAGATTTTTTAAAAAATATACAAATAACATGAAAAGACACTGATAATGCATTGAAGCACAAAAAATACAAACATCGAAAAACATTTCCTAAGGTGATGTTATGTAGTGGTAATTTGGCGGGAAAGTTCCCATTTTGGAAACTTTCCAATATAGAAACTTATCAGTGGTCCATCTCTACCTCCAAGTAATACACATTTTTCTAATCTTTTTTAAATTCCTTGTACACAGATGAGATCGTTTTTTCCTTTATGTTGGTAACAGCTTCCTGAATATTTTTGCTGAAGTAAATCAATGTTATCGTCAAAATCGTTTGAATATACTTTTTGCTTTAAGTATTCCCATAAGAAATAATCTAATGGGCACAGGTCTGATCCACTGGTTCGGGAAGTGAATGTCAAGCTAGTTTCTCACTACAAGTGTGGAATGTGTAGGGCATCCGCCTTCTGAACTCTAAATTTTCTGTCTAGTCTGCCAAAACAAAATTATTGAAAATTTCCAAATACGAAATTTGATTAAGATTTTCTTCCAAAAAGTAAGGACCAATTACTTTATGATATATTATGCCACATCAGACATTTTTCTTTTTAAATTTTTTATTAGTATTATCAATCGAAAATTTGAATTATCTTTAGCCCAGTATCTACAATTTTGAAAGGAAACCACGCCATTAGTTGTGAATGTTGATTCGTCATTTGTTGTATACCAAAATCCTTTGAATATGAAATCTGCTAATATATATGTTTTCTGACCTTTTCCTGAGTGATATCTCTGGAATGTCTTGTATACAGGGTGGTCCGAATTTTATGCAGGAAACTTCGAGGACAATAGATTTCTTTAAAATAATAGGAGTTTGCCTTATAAACATAGGTCTGGAACGGCCTCGTTTTAGAGATACAGGGTGTTGAAGTTGTTAAAAAAAAATCATTTTTTATTTGTATCTCCGTAATCTATTAACCTATCTCAATAAAATTTGGTACATATAATGTATGATAGTAGACCTTGTATTTCCTAAAATATGAGCCCTAAAGGTTCAACCAGTGGTGTACAACTGGACAGGGGTCACCCCCTTTTTATACAAAAAAACCTACGCCATTGTATTTTTTACAAGTTATTGTAACGAATTTATATTCTAATGCACTACTACGTAAAAAAGGTAACTGGAATTTTTTCCCTAAGATTCACCATTTTCAAGTTATTCATACCAATACAATCCCCTTGTGGTAGACACTTCAAACCATAATGTTACAAGCATATTTATGTTTATGCTTAAAAGTAAGTGTAATTTGTAAGCACATCAACAATATTCTTTCCATATCACCTGTAAGGTAGTGTTCCTGGTGTATTTTAGTTTTCCTTGGAGGCCTAATCTTTACAAATAAGAATAATTTATCAAAGTAATAATAAAAATACATTTACCAAGCATCAACAACTAAACAAGAAACAAAATTAACGTTACATATTTATATCAATTGTTCAAAATGCGAACCACTCACATCCATACATTTCTGACATCTTCTATTAATGGAACTAATTGAAGCTAATAACATGTGGTGATTTTCTTTTAATTCATTACACCTGCGTTCTATTCGCTACAGTAGTTGTAGTCTAGTATCTATTGGAGTAAACTTTACTTTTCAGATAGGTAACCCCAAACATTGAAATCCAGGGGGTTTAGATCTGGCGATCTAGCTGGCCGAGACACTGGACCCTCTCCAACATTATGGTTGACATTGGTATTTGGTCTTCTGCCTATCCATCACCCCATATAATTTTCATTAAACCATTCTTGTATTATTCTCCTCAAGGAGCACCATACATTTGTATCCAGTATTTTGTCGTATATTTAATGGAACATCCTCTAATAATTCAAATATATGGTTTTCTAGAAAGTTTAGAAATGGTTGGGAATTTAAATGGGGTGGCAAGAAGAAAGGTCCACATACTTTATTGCAAATTATTCTGAGCTATACTTTCACAGAAAATTCGTGTTGAAAAGATTTTGTTCGAATTTCATGAGGATTTTCTTGTGACCAAATATGCAAATTGTGAAAATTCACTACCCCTCGCTTTGTGAATGCAGCCTCATCGGTCCAAAGTATTTCTAGTAAGAATTCTGATAAAAATTCAGGCGTCTTTCTGCAGCTCCCGGAAGT
>NW_019416652.1:94740-98162 GCF_000390285.2 Anoplophora glabripennis
TTTTTTTAAATAGTAGTAGTACTGAGTATCAGCGACCCTTCGGGGTATATTAAGGCTGTTCCCCTCAGCTTGTGGTACGGCCTGGTCTGCCAGTCCACAAAATAGGGAAAAAAGAATTCGTAACAAGTTCCCCTTTACTTATTAATTACGGGGAACCCTACACCTATCGTTCCACAACGCGAGTCGAACCCGACATCCGCAGAAGCAGCCGCGGCCGTGCAGAAACGCTTTCTGCACGCATCCAGCGTGTTCTGGGGATTCTTAGGGATACCCCCAACCACGTCACAATCCTCCAAACGGGTCCGAAACCACCGCGTTCGTGGACAGCGGTACCCCATCTGGAGATACAGTGTATAGTTGAAAAATATTTTTTTTCACAGTCAACTGATAGATACGATAGCTGTTTTTTATTTCTTCCAAAATATTCACGTTTCTTTAAGTTCCAACATTATATAGTTTGATATACAGGATGATAGACCAAAAATGGTGACCAAAAATGAAACCTCGTATTCTTTGGTCAATTTTAAGCGGTCTTTCCTAAAAAGTTTTTATAGTTAAAAAGATACAGGGCATTAAACAAAAAATATTTTTAATTTTTTCAAATAATTTAAAAACTGGTAAGTGAAATAATTTGAAATTGGGCACATGTACTTATGTAAACATTGTCCAAAATCTGAAGACTTTTCTTAAAATTTAGAAGCTCCAGTAGCAGAAATACAGAGTATCGGTTACATATACATAGACTTTTTTGGTTTTTATTTAAAAATAATTAAAATAGAAATATTTCAGTTTTTAATTAAGAAAAAGAGATCAGATTTCTTTCCAGAGCATTATTTGTTGAAACATTGCTTTAATTGTTTTGAAATTATATTTCTTACAATAGCAGGTCTCCATGGCAGGATCCGATTAATGTACATCTTATATAAGTGTGCCCACAGTGTGTTCCAAAGAGACAATCTGTTTATTTGCAAATTCGTAGGAAAATGTTATTCTTTATAAAATTTCTTGTTTGCCCCGAAACTGCTTGGTACTATAAATTGGAAATTGTTTTTTTTCTATACTTACAGGGTGTTCTCTTTTAAGAAATATCCAGCATTATAATATTACAATACTTTAAGCAGGATTTCAGAATTTATAATTTAGAGGTATTTGAACTAAATATGGTGTACGACTGTACGTTATATTGGGTCAAGCTTTCATAAAATACTGTAATATCAAGATTTTTGCACAGCCAGTGGCAGAGATATGGGAAACTCATTTGACTATTTTATATAAAAAAAAATAGTACGGTGCTGTGCAAAATAATAATTGATTATACAGGATATCCTTAAATTTCACCGATAATGTTTGACTGCATATTCACGATGATAAATAAATAAGATCTGTGAAAAAAAATTAAATAAAACATTTTTGGTTTTTGAGTTACAAGCCTTCAAAGTTGTAAAAAATAAAACTAATTTAATTAACTCCATAACCCTTTTACCGATCGCGTTAAAATTTGTTACATTTATTTTGGCTATTATGGCATATTATTCCTTAAAGCTTTAGTCAAATCGATATACTGGGTTATAGTTTTCTCCAGTTACCTCTCCATTTTAGCGGTCAAAACTTTTACAGTGGTCGTATTTTTTTTAACGGGCAGCAAAAGGTCGTTTTATTTAATAAGAAAATTGTCTCTTGAGAAAATCACCTACAGGAAACCATTCTTGAGAAAAATGGCATTATTTGAAGGTCTGTATGTTTCGGTTTGCATAGCAGTGTCACAGATGTAAAATTTTGAATTCGTAGACGATTAAATGTTGATTGCTGTGGCAATATGACAAATTACCATTATATTTTTCATTGTCCTATCTGCACACAAATTCTCATAGATTAAAACTGTATAAAATTAGGAACGTAAAAAATAGTAGTTTCTGAACAAACAAGAAATTCTATAAAGAATTATATTTTCTCATAAATTTACGAATAATAAAAGTTTTTCTGTCTTTGGGACACAGTATAGTTTAAATTTTTTAAACTGTTAATATTTTTAGGTCAATTTAAATAAAGAACAAAAAGAAATTGTATTAGAAGCGAGCAGTTTATGTTTAGGAAACATTCCAAAATTGTATTTAATTAAGGGCCCTCCAGGTACTGGCAAGTCGACTGTTGTAGTTAATATTGTTTTACAAATTATATTACGCAGTATAAAAGATAATACCAAAGAACCTCCATTGATTTTATTATCAGCCCCATCTAATACAGCAGTTGATGGATTGATATTGAAATTAGCAGACACGAGGAAGAAATTACCAGGTAATTATTACTATCATCTTATATTTTTTTCTCTCTACTTATTTGGATATTTTGCCACCTGTAAAAAAGAATAAATATTTAAATCAACCCGCAGAAGCGGAGTCCTGTTTTTATGCTCATCTTCTCATCCACGTCATAGAAAATGTAAAAGAATACGAAAAAGTAAACAAATAAAATATAAATTTTGAAATCTAAAGTATATACTTATTAATCATTACACAAGTGTACAGGGTGATTCACTATATTTTGACCCCCCCGTTTAACTTTTTTGTTTTAAGAGTTATAAAAAAATGTGAAATACAAAAGTTGCACGATTTTTTATGAAGTTCTCAAAAATGACATTTGAAAAACAAATTAAGTCCAAACAAAATGGCCACGGATGTTAACTTTGTTAATTTAAATGGAGCACCCTATATATTTTTACATATTTGGATAGAACGTACCATGTCGAGTATAGTCATATAGGGTTTGTTGGGTCCATCTCTAACAATAAGCGAGATACTATTAAAAGAAGGAAAGAATGTTTTTTATTAAGAAAATAAGATATCTTGTAATAGGGTATTTTCACATTTTTTTTTTACTTGAAAAATAGAAAGTACTTAAGCCAAATATAACTAATGAAAACTTTTTTTGTTTAAAAAAATCGCTATAATAATTTTAAAACAAATATAAATATAAGTAAAATATTTGGCGCGAAAAATGCCTAATCGAGTACGACTGGTTGCCTAGACTATTGTGACGTAGGAACTCATATCAACAAAGCAGCTAAGTACAAGTACCTGTTGAGGTTATTTTATTTACTCCTGTTTTTATTGAGATTTTGCCAAGTTTATTTACTTTTTTTTAATAATAATTATATAATACAAAAAGTAAGACATGTACGAATCACAAAATAAGTGGTGTTTTGTGCCCGGATGTAAAAATACTTCAATAAGTGCCCCTAATAAAACATTTATAAGTGTACCGCAGAATTCTTCACGCAAAGTTAAATGGTTTAAAGCAGCCAGGCGAGATGTTCCTAAATCAAAATCAACATTTTTTTGTTGCGAGGATCATTTTAACGTAAGTAAATATCAATTATGTACCTTAAGGACAATGTTCTAAATTTTGAGGTTAATTTGTATTAA
>NW_019416652.1:98841-100869 GCF_000390285.2 Anoplophora glabripennis
CCAGTATATTTTTACTTTGGGAGTTGGGAAATTTAAAACTCTTTCAAACTGTGTATAGGTTCCCTATACCTATCTCTAACGGTATTGGAGATATTTGTGCCGTTTAATTTTTTATCGAGCCTGCATTTTCACTAAAATTGAAATATCTCACAAACAATAAGTCCTAGGTATGCAGAACCTTTAATTAAATTCACCTATTTTTTTACGGTGCTTTCAAAAATGCAGAAAAATACAGGGTGTTCCATTTATAAAAACATAACTTTGATATGGTACGCTTTTCCTGGACACCCTATTATATATACACCCTAGTATATTTCAAAATATTTTTAAAATGTAGCCGTAATCAACCTACACATTCCCACCTAAACAGGTTTCTGTAACATTTGCCGTTTGAGCACTAGCGACCGAGGCGTTACTGGTGGCCCACCCTGTATAACAAATTGAAAATTAAGTTTTACTTTGGACTATAGAAAACTGATGGTGTTTTAATTGAAGATTTATTAAAAGTTAAAATAAATAAAATACCGTTAATATACATATGCAATTTTAATTTAAAAAAATAGTTTAATTGTCACATACAGTTTTTATTAATTTTGGAAAAACAAAGTTTTCCCAATTCTCTAAACTTTCAGATATGATCTTTTTGACATAATCATCATCAAAATCAATAACTAAAATGTTGACATTATTGTTTTTTTCAAACTCCGGGTCAGCAACACAAAACAGTCCCTTTTGTTTCTTTGCACACAACATCTGTAGTTGTATTTGTGCTTTAAATTTTTCAGTGATCTGATCATATTTTATGTAATTTTTTACAGTTTTTTCACTACTTGGACATTTAATTTCTACCACATAGTCTAGTGAAATTCCGTCTGGTGAAGCTCCGAAAATAGGATATGTTGGTAACATAAACAGTCCACAATCTTTCACCTTTATCTTTAATTTGTTTTCGACAAACTTGACAACTTTTCTTTCCAAATTTCGGCCTCGCATCATATATTTGGTATCTTTAATCTTGTAAGCACCTATTATAGATTCCACCAATGTTCCGTCTGATGTCTGACATTTTGCCATTTCATATAATTTAGAGGCTGTTATCCGCGCAAACCTCATTTCATGCCACAATGGTGATGTATTTTGCTGACGAGTTAGTTTCTCAACCTCCTTACACAAATTAACTGTCATTTTCTCTTTTGCAAACAACAAAAAATCACTGAAATTGACACCACTACTGGAAGTGAACTTTAGCAATAGATTATATATCGACAAATTATCAAATTGTCATTTTCCGGGATTAAAGCACGTTCGGTTTTTTCTTTATATTTACGAACCATATTCTAAAACAAAAGTTTTAGTATGTTTATTTTTTATAAATGCGAGGCACATTGGGACACTAGCATGGGGTACATTGAGACAGTGTCCCAATGAACCCCACATTTTATGTCCCAATCTGCCCCACTAGTATAACAGTCAGAAAAGATTGAATATAAAATTTTGTGTAAATCATAGATAAAGCTAACCTCACTTTATGAAAGGATTATGAGTCGGCATAAAAATTACAATTAAAAAAAAATTTAGGTATCCAATATGTTCTACATAAAAACTTAAGAATAAGACGTACTTACCTTCACTTTGTAAGCAAAACCGCGTTTAATTATTAAATTTTTCCACTACTAACATCTATCGTAGCAAGCACTGTTGACCGCAAATCGGCGTTCAAAAACAATGTTGCGTCAGGAGTACGAACACCAAAATCATAAAAATATGTGGGAAGTTTAAATTGTCTCAATGTGCCCCACGTCCCAATGTTCCCCACTCTCCCCTACCTTCTCTTTAAAGGGCTCGTGAGTCGTTAATTTTCCACATTTTTCAATGCAATTCACGGGAAATCGTAGTTTACGTCGTAAACTTTATTTTGTGAAAAATTCAAGTCTTAATATTTATAAACAATTGCGCTACGATTTAAAAAAAAAATTCTTATCTTAGCTCCTGTTGGTCGTAGAGGCTGCTTTTTTTTATTTTAAAACT
>NW_019416652.1:101623-106155 GCF_000390285.2 Anoplophora glabripennis
GAGTCACTTTTCGCTAAAATTGATGGTTTTCCCTGCAAAGTGAAAAAACTGTTTTCCTCACGTATTTGTTTAAATAGAAAAGTTAGCTAATAAAAGTTTTTGACTCACGAGACGAGAGATGTTTTGTATTATGTTCCTTTAGACAATTTTACAATAATCTAGCGGATAGGACTTTTTTCGAGTTTCTCTTTTATTTTCGCTAATTTTCCTGGTGTATTTTCCAATTACGTAAGGATTTAGGTACAGATTTAGTTGTAATATATTTTGACATGTCGGACATTGATATGGTCCAAATGCGTATAGATATTCTAACTAAATCTCACTAATTAGACTGTGAGAGGCCTAATTACTCATGGACAGTGTTATATGGCAGGCCGTATTGATTGACAGTTTGTATTATTTCTACTTCTGTGTTACCTATTTTAATTAAATCATAATACAAACTGTCGATCAATAACAATGTTGTCGTGACATTACCTGTCACTGTCACAGCCTACCATATAACATTCTCCATGAGTAATTAGGCCTCTCAAGGCCTAATTAGTGAGATTTAGTTCAAATACGTTTTTTGAACCATATCAATGTTCGATATGTCAAAATATATTTCAACTAAATCTGTAAATCCTTACGTAATTGGAAAAAAGGCAGAAATGCCTGAAAGAGGTTTAACAATTACAAGATATCTTATTTTCTTAATAAAAAACCTTCTTTTCTTTTTTAATAGTATTTCGCTTATTGTTAGAGATGGACCCAACAAACCCTATATGACTATGCTCGACAGAGAACGTTCTATCCAAATATGTAACAATATACAGGGTGTTCCGTTTAAATTAACAAAGTTAACACCCGCGGCCATTTTGTTTGGACCTCATTTGTTTTTCAAATGTCATTTTCGAAAAATTCATAAAAAATCGTGGAACTTTTGTATTTTACATTTTTTTTATAACTTAAAATAAAAAAGTTAATGGGGGTGTCAAAATATAGTGAATCACCCTGTACATGTTAAGTCATAACAGAAGACCTAAGAAAGTTAGAAAAAAAAATAGAAACGATGTTCTAACAAATTACTCTTAACAAAACTTTTAAAAGTTAATAAAGTTTACAACAATAAACATATAAATGATGAGAGTCAAATAATCAACAGTTTCATGTTATTTTAAAAAATTCAAGACATTGGGTCTCGTTCAGAACACAACGCTAATACTGTGTAGAACTTTAAAATTTAATTGACCATTTAAAATACACTATTTTTGAAAATCACTCACAAAATATAACGGTATGGGCGCTTATCAATACTACTAATAATACATTATACAGAGTGTTTTGCGTAAGAACCGACACAGAGCAGAGGGCATGTAGGGGAACCCAAAATATCGTGATTTAATGCAACTTACCTTTATATTAAGCTGCACCCCTGAGAAGTTATAGGCCTTTAAAGTGGGATTTCAAATCTAGAGCGAATTCAGAAAATATCGGAAAATGACCTGGAAAAATAAAGAAATGGTTTTCCGGAAATATCTCGTTAACGTTGCAAAATCAAGAAAAGTTGTATTGGTAAAAGTTGTAGAGCGGAAAATTTCCTACGAAAAAGATCCCATACATTTTCATTTTAAAATGCATCCTTATCGAGATAAATCAATTGCAAAAGATAAACCCGAGAACGCGCGCGGGGCTTCGAAAAAACGATATTTTACGTCAACGTTCGACCAATTCGTTCATAACTCTTGATAGACAGCATGAATCTTAATGATTCAAAAAAAGCTTTAAAGGGGAAGTCTATGGCTTCAAAACCATGTACAATTCAATATAAAATTTTCATTCCATTCTTTTAACGTTCCCCAGGAAAGAGGTAACATATGTATTAGTAAAGAGATTTATATTTATTTATCTACTTGACAAAGTTTTAGCTTAAATTTATGAAATTTAAGGTTTTAAGTAGTAGCGAAACAGCACACTCAACGTTTTCAGGCAAATTGACTCTCTTGCGTCCCGTCTCTTCTTTCGTTGGGGACCACACATGTGAGAGCTTCAAGGACAAAGACAGTGGCATTACATAGCTCGTGAAAAATTTCAAACTGATTTATAAGAATAATTTTATATATTATTTTTTCTCGTCTCTATTGTCTCTCTATGATATTTAAAATTTAAGTTTTTTCTGGACTTCATTTATGTCAAACATAACATCATACAGGGTGTTTCAGTTAAAACTTCCCACCTGGAAAATATCGGAATTAAAAAATAAACATAAAAAATCTGAGACACGATAATTTTCTTTTCAAGGGGGACACATGATGGCGTAAGTTTTGGTGTCTTTAAAGCTACCCCTTAAGCAGGGGCGTAAAATACAATTAAACTTTAAATGGCACCCTATGTTGAGTGACACCTCATTTTAAAACTTTTTCAATTATTCTCATGCCGACATACAAATTTTTAAATTTTGATGTGGATATGCCAATAAAATCATCACTTAAAAAATAATCGATACCTATATCGATAATCGATAAATAAGGGAATTTTTTTTTGATTTTAAAATTACGGACTTTGTGTATTGAAAATATGAAAGAACGTCCTTCGTTTCATAAAAAAGTTACTCTTGTTCGTTTTTGATATGTTCCTTGGTTATCGAGATATTTGCATATACAAATTCCAGTGCATTTTGTTTTTAAGCAACTTTTAATCCTTAAATTAAACTAATGAACCAAATTATTTACAATTATCATCATGAATACAACGAGTGCTTGGTGTAAATCATAACATAACGTGAAAAATAATAATGAATTTCATCGACTTCGCCGTCGTCATGTCACATCACTATTGTTGCCGTCATTGTTATTGTTATTATCCTTATCATAACAAATAAAACAAAACAATTAAAAAATAAAGTAAATAGGTGATTGAACAGAATTTTTTTTGTAGAAACGCAAAGAAGACATATGAAGATGATACGTTTAGGACCAGAATCCAGTATCAGTACAAGTGTCGATAAATTCAAATTAAGTTCATTGGCACGAAACCACATTTTAAAGGAACATAGGTTAACCAGTTCACAGAAATACAAAGATGCTCTAAATAAGGGTATTGATATAGATCATTTTTTAAAAAATCACTTTGGACACAATTATTATTATGAAATGAAATGTGCTGAAGATATTTTACTTTTTGGTAGTAACATAATTTGTACTACTTTAAATAGTAGTGTTGGCCCCAGGATATTAGAAGGCAAAAGGAGGTAGGTACTTCACTAATACAGGCTGTCCCACCAGTAATCGCTACTATGAATATCTCGGAAAGTACTGATCTGATAAATCTGAAAATTTGGCAACCTAGCTAAAATATTTAGAAGTTTAAGGTACTTACGGTTACACCGGAAGCCGACATTACTTTCTTATTTTAAATGTAACACCCTATACAGGGTGTTCCACCACGAACTCCATCGATGGATATCTGGGAAACCGCTCGAAGGATTTTTTGAAATTGTGATGGTGTGATATGAACCGTGAGGCCTGCCAAGCTAAAATAATTTCAAGGTCATCGTACTTCCGGTTATACCAGAAGTCGATACTGACTTTCTTATTTTAAATGGAACCCCCTGTATATTATTGCATTTTTGTAAAGATCATATATTTTTAAGTTAAAACATATAGCACACTCCATACTTAGGATTGACTGTTTCCGAGATATTTTGATTTTTAAGCAAAAATTGACAGATGCAGACTGTCGGCAAAATTTAGTTTTCCCGGAAACATAAGTTTATTTTTTTGTGCAAATTGGACATGTTGTAGAGGAAGACCTGATTTATCGAATTTGACATGAATATTTTCCTGTTATCCTCATTAG
Organism: Anoplophora glabripennis; assembly: GCF_000390285.2. Lineage (NCBI taxonomy): Eukaryota > Metazoa > Arthropoda > Insecta > Coleoptera > Cerambycidae > Anoplophora > Anoplophora glabripennis. The sequence continues at coordinate 105,461 of NW_019416652.1, forward strand.
TATAATTTAAACGATCCTTAGACATTTTTATTTAAATTTTTAGCAAAAACTATTACAAACAACAATAATTTGACAACTAACTTGACAAATGTCAAGTTATTAATTGTTTTTGGAGTCTTTCTGGTCATGGCCAATTTGACAACAGGTCTGATATAGTATACTCGACGGCCAAAATTATAGATAGTGATTCATCACTAGCTCTTGGACTAGTAAGGGAGATGAAGCGTGCCGGGAACGAAAATCCATTGGCGTGTCTGCGTATAGAAAATATTGAAAAAACATAATAAAACATAACATCTAATATTTTTTACGGTTTGCTATAACCGGCACTTTGATCCATTTTAATTATTACAGCATTTTAAAACGTCCCAGTTGTGTTTTTTAATTTATAAATTTATTATAGCCATGGAATTAGACCCCTCGTCTACGCTTATGCTATGACGTTTCTCAGGTCGGGCAAATCAAGTCCGTTTACACCCACTAAAAAAGCATTTCCCTATTCCCTACCAAGTGCAAAAGACAGAGATAAAATATAGATCGACGTTCAGTGTAACTCAGTCTATACACGATTATAGATTCTACCGATGTGCATGGCGAGCGGCACAAAGATAAATAATATTGAACCGTATAGAAATCATTTTATATTTTATACGCATTATGGTAATAGTGTTTTTATATTATGTATTAGTCACTCT